>NC_083776.1:20786067-20936067 GCF_963514075.1 Conger conger
TCAGTTAGAAAGCCAGCCTCAAAACAAACTCAATCATTCAATTATTAATGTCACTACATGCACCAGAAGGTAGGAAAGGTTGTGGGCTGCCATTTTATCTCCATCACGCAGCCTTCATAAATATGGTGTTTGCTGAAACATCTGCCGTGTTATTTCCTCTGCCTTGTGAGTTGGAATAATGCCCTTCACATCTGATCACTCAGCATCACGGGTAATCTTATAGCACCGACACGCAAGGTCGCTGTGCAAGGTGTGTGTGCCTCTCGACTTCCTGCCAAAAGGAGATACGGCAGAGCCACCCCCACCCCACCCCCCTCCCGACACCCAGCTGTGGACATACACAGCAGTCATTTCAAGGGGCTTCTACAGAAGGCTACTGTTAGACAGACCGATAGTACATAACAGGAAAAACACAGGCAGACCATTTACAGACCATGGCCATTTTCCTATGATTGTTTCACCACAATTTAGTTCCCACAGGAGCCTACAACCTCATATGTATCAATATGGCTGCAGCACATGCACTCCTTCAATGTGAGGCAATGATTATTGTATACTCTACTGGTCACATAGTACTATAGGAGAGCTAGCGCTGAACTGCCAAGATGATTTTCTTTCATTGAGGACGACCGATTGGTCACTGGTGTGCTTTAAGAAGAAACAAATGCAACCTGAGGCAACCTGACAACCTGGCAACCTGAGGAACACTTTAAACTGACAGTACAGATTGCAGGATGATGTCTCGCCACTGTGGGCACAGTCACACCATGTCTCTCCACTATTGTTAGCTAATGCTAATTATGTCTCAGTACTGTGGGCTCAGTTAGTTAGCTAATGCTAATCATGTCTCAGCACTGTGGGCTCAGGCAGTTAGCTAATGCTTATCACGTCCTGCCACTGTGTGTTCAGTCACAGTTAGCTAATAACATAGTAGAGGTGAGGTTTAAATCTGTGAATATAGGATCAAGTGTGAATTATTCAAGTACTATTTTCCGACTGTGCCACACAGAAGCCCGTGTGAGCTTGTGTGACATTTATATGTACACAGGCCAGGATAATTTGCATCGCTAACATTTCCGTATTTCTTATCTTATGTTTCAGCAAGTCCAGCCAGAAAACCTTCTGGCAACTTGAGTTGATGATCCAGTATAATATACTATCATCAGAAATACAATAAGATCCTTAATGGAAAGTACATGTCACTGAGGAACAGGATTCTCAGAGTTGATGATCCAGTGGAGAACATGGCTGACATTAAACTGGTGCTTTGGGGAGGTCTGGACCACTGATGGCTCCAGCAGACAGAAGGCACTGTTGTTTTAATATGCAGCGATGGTGTTGAGCTGATTAAACGGGCTGCCAGTCAGCAGGGAGATGCTCAGCTGCACGTCTGGCCAGCGATGTTGAGGTGCTGTATGTCTTTAACCCCGGCAGCTTGTGTCAGTAAACCTTTCAGCACCGCCTCCAAGGGCAGGCAGCCGGGGCGCTCACTGCAGCTGTCTGAGACCGCCTGCTTTCAGCACACACACGCACACACGCACACATGCACACACACACACACACACGCGCGCGCACACGCACCAGTGACACTAATGCACACACACACACACACACACACACACCAGTGACACTAATGCACACACACACACACACACACACACACCAGTGACACTAATGCGCACACATACACGCGCACGCGCACACACACACACACACACACACACAGACACCAGTGACATTAATGCATACACACACACACACTCACACACACACACACACACACAGACACACGCACACACGCACAGACATGCACACACACACAAGTGACACAAATGCATACACACACATTCACACACACACACACACACACACGCTGACGCACGCACGCACACACACGCACACACGCACGCATACACATAGACACTCACACACACGCACACACACCAGTGACAGCAATGTGCAGACACACACATACCAGCAACACTAATGCACACACACACACACACACACACACACACACACACACACTCACGCACGCACGCACACACCAGTGACACTAATGCGCACACACACACACAGGCGCACGCGCACGCACACGCACACACACCAGTGACACTAATGCACACACACGCACACAGACACCAGTGACACTAATACACACACACACACTCACACACACACAGACACACGCACACACGCACACACATGCACACATGCACACACACACAAGTGACACAAATGCATACACACACAGACACACGCACACACGCACACACGCACAGACATGCACAGACACACAAGTGACACAAATGCATACACACACATTCACACACACACACACACACACACACGCTGAAGCACGCACACACACACGCACGCACGCACACACACACACATAGACACACACACACACACACACACCAGTGACACTAATGCGCACACACACACACACACCAGCTACACGAATGCACACACACACACACGGATCACATTAACGATCCATTTTATGTTCATGAGAACTATTATCGTCTGTTCCAGTTTAAGCCATGCCTTGAATTTCTCTAAATGCCTAAAGCCCAGTTTGTAGACAGCACATGCACTACCAGTCACTCCCTCTACTCACTTCACAGCTCACCAACCAGTCGAGCAGCGCTCCGAGTCTGACCAGCGCTCCGAGTCTGACCAGTGCTCTGAGTCTGACCAGCGCTCCGAGTCTGATCAGCGCTCCAAGTCTGACCAGCGCTCCAAGTCTGACCAGCGCTCCGAGTCTGAGCAGCAGACCAGCGCTCCGAGTCTGACCAGCGCTCCGAGTCTGACCAGCGCTCCGAGTCTGACCAGCGCTCCGAGTCTGAGCAGCAGACCAGCGCTCCGAGTCTGAACAGCGCTCCGAGTCTGACCAGCGCTCCGAGTCTGACCAGCGCTCTGAGTCTGACCAGCTGAGAAGGACGTTTCACACAGGGCTGGCATGGAGCCTACTTCCGCACTGGCATGCGGGGCTGCCAAACACAGCCAGCTGAAACTCCGCACCTGGGTGCTCTGCCAGACCACGGAGAACAGCACTACACTCAAACCTGGTCACCATGGCAACCACCCCTCCCTCCTTCCCTCCCTCCCCATCCCTCTCAGTCGTTTTTGCTGCGCTCAACATTCCGCTCTCAAACGGCACAATTTCTCACTTGACCTGTCTCAGCACAGTGATTTCCACCACCTGAAAAATAAGTTTTTGCCACCTCCATTGTGAAATAAGTGTAAGTTCTATATGCAGTAAAGGCACATAGGGCTGTGTCACAGCAATACACTGCACTGTAGGAAATTCAATTACAAAGACCCCACTGGTTTAAATTAGTTCAACATATGCTTTCGCTTTAATAAACCACACACTTCATTATGTGAGATAATAGCGTTCTAAATTCTTAATGATAAATTCAGTCACAAAGCGAAGAATTTTAAAAATGCTGAATGTTCAAGTCCCTGCAGCAGTTTTTCAAATGAAGCCTTTGTGCTCACTGCACTAAAATACCATACATAAAAATGAAATACCTTATAGGAAAATAAATGGTAAGTGGGGTTTTAGTCCTTACATCACTAAAGTGAAGAAAAGCATGTCCACCCACATCATTTTCTGGGCCAGCTACCAGACATGCAGAGAATTTAAAATGTGCTCCTGTTATTTAAATATGGGCACCATTTCTCCTGTCTGTCAGGACCACTCACTCAAGGCTAGTCCTCTCCATGCCGGAGAAGGAACAAACAGAGGGATTTCCTGACCAAACTAAAGCAGCTGTAACAAACATTTGAGGGGTTGATAGATCGACCAATAGCAAGAGCAGACAAATCCAAAACAAAAAACATGACCCTCCAGTGATTTGACTTTGTCGTTAGACAGAACTTGGTTCATTTTGAGCCATTCCTTGAGAGTCGAGAAAAATGCCAGTGTCTAGTGGATTCCCTTTCCATTAAAAGGAGGATGGAGCCTTCACAGTAACAGCCAGAGAGGACTGTTGAAGGGACAGATGTGGCTGTGTTGTGTCTAATGTCGTGTTGGGTCTGGTGTGATTTCTCTGTATAGGGACACCAGCTGTTGTTTCAGCATTAACGTGTGTGAGACATGCACTCGGGGTCAAATCACCATGATCCCAGACAGGGGAATAGTTTTAATCTTTATGTTCAGCATCTACCTAGAAGAGGTAGACACAGAACAAGCCTGATTTAAGTAGATGCAACAGCATTTTCATATTTATATTTATTTAAAGACATATTAGATTTGCTCAAGATATTCTTTCAGTGTACATGAAAATAGTTCTTACTAAACCCAGTTCATGTTTTTATTTGAACATTTTGGGAAAGACGATTAAATCATCATTTGAACGGATGTTGTCATCTAAATGCAGTCTCAGAAACTAAATCGTCAGCAGCATCAATCCATCCCTTTCTTCTTCTGACACAAATGACCGGGGCTACAATTTATTCCCAGGGATTCGCCGGGACTCATAAAGAGTCAAAAAAAAGGACAGGAATCAATACAAATGCCCTGCTCCGGATGAGCTCGGTGTAAATCAGGGAAATATTTCACATGCGCGAGAGCCTTGACCAGGATTAAACGAGAGCGGGAATGAGAAACGCTGCCTTCCACGCTCCCCTGGGTCGAGCAGCACTGGCCAAAACGTATCCCCACCCTGGGACTTCCAACACAGCCAACCTGTGACTGCAGAAACTGGACTGCATTCTCGGGGCAAAGAGTGGCGTAGAGTAGACCAGATGAGACAAGACTAGCCGTGATCATAACATTGAAGTGTCTTGCATCGGAGCTGCCGTAATTAATGTGCAAGCTGAGTTAATGCAGTATTAAGCACTGCAATGTGCAATTCCGGTAATAAATCCCAAGAATTACCCAGTGCAGTTGATCCTAAAGGCCTGCAATGTAGCTTCATGAAAACCAGACCTCTCCCTCACCACACCACCAGCACGGTCTGGAAGTACAGTACTTTCACAAATCTGCAGATTTCTCCCATAAACACATGAGCTGATGCAATGTGACACAGGCCGTATGTCTCTATGGTAACGAGGACAATATTCCAATAGCGGCTTGGTCAGAGAGAGAAGGCGATCCCTCTGTAGTGGATAGAGGTTGGTACGTTGCAGACACTGCGGGATTGAGATCATATGCCGCTTGGCGATGTTCAAAGACCATGATGCAACGCGTCTCTGGGGCAGCGGGAACAGAAGCGGCACACGCTGGATGCTCTCCTGAAAGACTGGAGAGATGCGAGTGTGGGGATTATATTATTATATTATTCACTCTGTTAATGTCAAAACAGCATAGCGAGTGCTACGCTGCAAGCCTCCCATTGCTAAATTCAGCTCCAGCACTGCTATCAAGACGAGAGACTGTTTCATTTCCTACCTCCATTACCCAGGATTCAACATTACAGAGAAAAATTAATATCAGATAAGAAATCATGTAGAGATCAGAGAAGAACAGAGACTGGATGAATATGTCCTGCATAGTCCGTATCTGACACTCATATCACTCCAAGAACAGTTTCAGTGGACCTTAATGAGGCAAATGTGGGAAAGAGCACTTCTCAGTAATACAGGGGGGTTTGCTGGGCGATATGTGAGCAAGCTGTGGTTCCAACATTATCACGGTACTTATCCTTCTGCTTAAGTTTAATACAGATCGAATGTCTAGACTTGTGGCGTGGTTCCAGAAGAGAGAAACATATTTAACATCGTCTTTCCCTTTGGAAGCCAAAAAAACGCCCTGGTCAATTTGAAATCAACACATTTTCAAAACATGCAGGTATCAACATATTTCAGCGCATCAATATTGTTGATAACCTTTCATCTCAGTATTTCCATTTCTGAGTATTTTCTTTTTTTTTCTCTTTGATATCAAAAGTTTTATCTTCTGGTATATCATTCTGAGCAAGTCGCACTCGTTTGTCAAGGGCATCACATCTCATGGTTAAACATGAGAACAGCTGGCCATACTTGAGCATCACCGTCTCACGGCGAAGATCACAAGAGCTCTCACGACAGAACGGTGTGAAAGGAATAGCTGGTCTGGGGAAGAATTAAATATAAATGACTGAATACATCAACCTTCTTAGTATCACAGGGCGCTATTCTGGTCCCTTTCATCTAATGATACCGCTTGCTGCAAATTCTGCCAGTTGTCACGTTTCTATGCATATATGGTGATAGGGCATAGCAGGTGAGACCTCGGGGTTCAAAGCCAGGAACTTAGCAACAGCTGCTACGGTAACCCCCTGACCCTAATCATGCCTAGTAAAAGAGACTTCCTTGTGTTGTCAGCCAGCGTGTTCAGGCAGGGTGACACGCATCACACGATGATGATTGTGGGTCATGAGAATACCAATTTCTGCGCCTTCTTAGTGAGAAAAAGGTCTATTTCACAGCTAGTGTCCCTTTGCTAGCAGCTGAGGTTAAGTGGCCTCTCCAAACCACATAACTCAGATAAACAATCAAAGGCTAATGACAAATATGATGTGACACAAGATACTTCCACATTTTCTTTGCCGTAAAAATAGACCACAGCATGAGGATATAACCGCCTGCCTCACATAAAAATGTTCCGGTGAGCGTGAACTGTGATTTGTACAAATACCAGGCATCATACACATCTCATACCTGACAAAAAACACTAGAATTTAACAGCTTACAATTCTACCCTCCTGTCTGCACACGGAACCTCTGTAACAGTCCTTGTTTGCTCTACTGTAGATAACCCATTTCACCGCTCCGTCTCTGTCCATCTGTGCACATGTTCCATTGAGCATCAGATTAAACACCAAAAAAAGGAAAAACCATTTCCAGTGAAGTGTGCTGAGGCCAGCTCGGTACAGCTCTCTGCACAAGCTGGCACGCACCTGTTCTCCTGCCCGGATCAGCCAGCACCACAGACTACACAAGCACATAAACGCTAGCTCACTCCCCAATAAGGTCATACAGTATATAATACCACCCCGCGCCCCCCGCCCGATTCATTTCCGCAAATATGTTAAACTGTGAGCTGTAAACATTGGACGGCTGCCTGTCTGTGAAATGCTACACTTGCCACACGCCAGAGTTTGCCTATGACTTTCCCCTGGGCTGGGAACGATAAAAGAGAGTTGTATACCGTGCGGATACTGAAGGAATGCATCACATCTCCAGTCGATGGTCATAAAGAGAAAACAGAGCGCTGCTCAACGCAAACTGCCATGCTTAGAAACACAATGAAAGCGACTTATGGAGATGCTCTGAACTGATAGATGAGAAAATGAAAAATAGACAAGCCACTAAGAGAGGTTTATGAAAATACAGTACCAGCAGGCAATTTAACCTCAAGATGGGTTTGTTTTTTAACCAAATATATATTTTATAGATAAATAAAGGCACTCAACAATAACTACAGCCAAGAAACAGAGATAATTTTCCCACTCTCTACACTGACCTATGTTTGCTTGAGCTCATTTGAAACTGAACTAATTTACCTGTTATGAAACGTATATCTAGCTTTCATATACAAACTGGCTGGTAGTAGTGTGTAATTACACAGTGACACTGTACTAATCGTTTATTCCCTGGGGCTGCATTGTGGTCTACATAACCGTATCGCTAACCCACATTTCAACCAAGCTGACGTCAAATGACATCACAAGCACATCGTGGTCGAGGAACTGCATCACAGATAAGCAAGAGTGAGGTTTTAAACTTTCTTGGATGCTGAACCACATCTGAAAGGTAAGGAGGTCAATATTTAGTCTGTTGCCATGTTTAGACAAAATAGTTTATTTCTGGATCCAATTAAAAATTATTGAAAAGTTTGGTTAAATTACTCCTGGCACAGAATGAGATGCATTATCAGAGAATGCATGAGCGATATATATGCAGATGTGGAGCCAATGAAGGGTGTCTTCTAATAAATACATTTGTACACCATGAGATCTCTTTCTGGTTATTAAAGAGATGTACTGTACCTTGGACTCAGAGTACCATGCGTGGATTCATATTTCAATTGAATCAACAAGGGAGCTAAGGATGTACTGCCAGAGAAACTCAATGTTCTACCTCATCTCGCCAGAACACACACCAATGTTCATATTAACTGCTCTACTCTAGTTTGTAAAATCCATGCCAGTGTCCATGGCCTCAGAACAACAGATAATCACAAAGAAAATAACAGCATATCTCAAGCTATGGCTACTGGACGGCAGGACCTATATAAATGCAGCCTTGCTTCCATGGGTAATGAGTGTGCTGCACCCAAATGGTTATAACGTGACAGCAGTTAAGCTACACTTCAAAGACTGGCCTGGCACCACACAGCTTATCCACACTGCATCTCCACACAATTCCACAGGGCCACAGAAGACTTCCAAAACACAGAGGGTGCACATACAGTGATTCATAACATGGTTTGTCATAAGATGTGTTTGCACTTTAGTGTATGTTTGTGCATAATGTGTCTGTCTGTCTGCCTCTCTCTCCTTCTCTCTCCCCATCTTCCTCCCTCTCTCTAATTCAAATGCTATCATATTCAAATGTTCTTGTCTCTCACACACACAGACACACAGGCGCACACACACACACACAGGCGCACAGGCACACACACACACACACACACACACACACACACACACACACACACACACACACACATCACTGCTCCTCACTTTTCAGTGACACACATCTCATTATTCGGGTATCTCTTTTTAGACAGCCATAACATTTGAATCTGCAGGTCAGTGATGCAGACAATCCCATGCAGTTGTCAGGCCCCTGGTGTGAGATACCCAAGCCCCACACCCAGAGAGAAAAACAAACCGCCAGTCAGCATCATAACGAAGGCAGATGAACAGCAGCCTTGCCTCTGTGTGAGGGTGGACCCCAGCTTACAAGGTCTCCTTTCCCAACATCACACACTGAAATGAAAATTAACCTCTACTGTATCAGGATTGCAGTTCTCCCTAGGGTTGCCACCCATCCAGGTTTTCTCTTGAATGTTCTTGTTTCTGACGGTCTGTTCCGGAAAATGTATTCTATTTCCTGGGACACCAAATATCACTGCTTTATAAGATCTAGATTTTGCTCATTAAGATCTCGCAAATGCATAGACATATTTATTAGGGTAATTCTGTATAGGCGTACATGGACAGTCTCTTTGTGGGTAAAATAGCATATTGATTTATTGCTTTAGTTAGGTAGTAATTTAGTTAGTTAGGTAGTAATTTAGTTAGTTGGGTAGTAATTGTGTTAGTTTGTTAGTTTGTTAGTGAAAGGCAGAGTCCATGTTTTTTTGTCAGCCAAACCTAGTTCTCCCCCATACCCTATACTATACCGAGGAGCTCTCCATACTCATCTCAGTTCCACTGCAGGCCTCAGCTCTCCCAGCTTGTCTCAGTACAGTATGTAAAAACAGCCTGAGGCAGTGGCATGTTACTGGAACATGAGCAGGATACTGGGCCTGGCGAAGGCCTGGACGGATGTGCTGCCCACAGCGCAGCAGGGAGCCGTCCATAGGCCGTGTCTGCTCTCAGCCTCCGGGCAGAACGCGGCCGGCGGTTCCTCGCTGTTTTACGACCAGCGCAGCCCGCTGCCTCCCACGATTCACCTCGGCTTGCGCACAGTTTTCCGCACTTCAGCTGGCAGCGGCCGTTTCTTCCAGCAACGGGAGCAAAGGGGACGCTGGGATAGGCGTGTCCAGAAGCTGCAAATCTCCATTTTCACTTCCAGCCCCAGGTGTAGAAGGTAAATGACGTTTCCGGTTTTGCCATTCTCCGTGAAAAAAAGGCGCGCCCGGACGCCGTAGCCGGCAGAGCGCTCGCCAGGAAGCGGACGGGTCGTACAAACCTTGACACGCCGGGTCCTCGGAGACCCCGTTGCTGGGCAACGCAGACGGTGTAGCGCGCGGCACATGTAAAAAGAGCATTCTCTAAAGAGCTTCCATAATGCAGACCCATCAATCTCCTGCCATCTAGCAGTCACCCTCCTGCATTTACAAACACCCCTGCCATGTCAAACGCAAGGCTTTTGGACAGTCCGTCACATTTCCCACTTGTGGTTTGAGTGTCAGCGGTAATTACGCAGACCGCCCCAAGAATGCACAAACCGACAGGGTGGCACACTGGCAATGTTTTATACGTCTCAGCAAGGCCAGAAAGGCACAGACAAAGTACAATTGTTGAAATTAACTGCTTTGCAATTATAGGTACATTTAGAATAAATTACCCTAGAAATATATGGTAAACAAGTAGAGTGAAATGCAGAACTTGTCTGGAGTACAATTTCCTTCTCCGAGTTTTGTTGGGATATTTTTAGCTGCTTTTCTGCTTTCACTTGGAGATCGCATAGTGAACATTTTTCAGTAATTGACATAGAGTGAGAAGTTTTATCCAATGTTTCTACAGCACATTGCTGAAAAATTTAGAAGGCAAACAAACTCACAGCTCTTCAGCAAGATGCAGCTTGCTTTGGTGCAAACACTGAAGAGTGAATTGGAACTATAGAAATCAATACAAGGCGCACGTAAAAGGCTGACTGGACAGACGAGCCTACGAACTGGCACTGCGTCATCTGTCACCTGGAAATAAGACTTTGATTGTGGGCAGAAGTTAAGACTCCTGAAATAGACACTTAGCAGCATAATAACAAAGTCAAAGACTTCTCCCATTCTTGCAACCCATACTGTATGTATACAGTATACACTGTTCATATGTATCATAGGCTATCCTTTATAATCATGTATTTCTGATTTAGCTATATTTAGCATCGCTTAGGGTAACTTGCCAGATTACATTATCTCCGCTAAATCTTAATTGTCCTTTAAGAAATGTGTCACGGAAAAGGCCAACTTCATTAACCCCAACACCCACCACCCACCGTGACGTTAGCCTGAAATCAGTCTTCTGCTAAACCAGTTGAGTGACTCACTGGCTCCCACAGCAGCACTGGTTTGGGCTGTGGACTACTGGGGCTTGCAGAGAGCTATCCAACATGCTGCCCTGGACAATAGCTGAACATTCACAAGGTTCAGAGAGGCACAGTTCAGTGTTCAGCAGACAAACATGTTTATGGTGAGGATGCAGACAGAGTCTTTCCTCAACCACAGTGAAATGAACCTCTGTAGAGGTGAAAGAGAGGCTCCAGTTACAATCTGTCCATTGCCTCGGCAACAGCTTTTAAACGGTCTCAAACAACACTGTGCCGTTTCCCCTGGTTAGATCTGGTACAGAAACAATGCCTCGAGGCTCTTCGATGCGTGCATTCGGCTAACGATGAAAGCCATCTGTGAGGGAAAACCTGCAATCAAAGCTCAGTGCGCTGTGGCAATGTATCTGCTTCAATATTACAGGGCCTGAGGCGCTACCAGCATATTCAAAATGGCTGACAATCTGGGAAAACAGAAACACTACATACAGTCTTATAAACTGTGTGAAGTGGTGTAATGTTCGCTAGAAGATGCAGCTTCTATGCACTGCTTAAGTAATGGCATTCGTATGCCTTTTTGTTTGTACGCTCTCTAATTCGCGCTCCATGTTAACATGATGTTTCATTACTGGATCACAGTGAGACGTGATGGGTTGAGATTGTGTAGATCAAAACAATCGCAAGCCAGAGACAGAAGTGAACCACTAATCACACTGACCGGAAAGGAAAAATATTAAAACGTATGACTTGAGGAATCAAATCCATTTCAACCGCCACTGTCAAATGTAGCAGGAGTGAATTAGCAGGAGTACAGCTAAAAAGGCAGTACCACCTAGCGATTTGATGGATATGCAAATGTACTGTATATGCAAAAAACATGACTGCTGACATGTTCCAACAAACAGCTAGCTAGGTAGCATCGCAAATTACTCCCAAACCATCTGTTTTTATTTCGGAGCGAGGTGTCTTTCCAGGTCCCAGGTGACTTGTTAGACAGCAAGCAGCAGAACCAAGACATTGAGTGATAGCACCAGGTAGCGAGTGAGTGTAAACATCAGACCAGACCAAGAGGATATCAACTTTTTGAGATCTCCCCATCCCTTGGGCTGGACTGGACACTCAAACTCTTTCATCCGGCAACACTCAAGCAGAAATTCCAATAACAAGTGGGCTAAATATAGTCTGGACATCTGCTGTTCATATGAATTCATTATTTAAATGGCAGGCATTTATATAGCGCCTTTATCCAAAGTGCTGTACAATTGATGCTTCTCCATTCACCCATTCATACACACACTCACACACCGACGGCGATTGGCTGCCATGCAAGACCCCGACCAGCTCGTCAGGAGCATTTGGGGGTTAGGAGTCTTGCTCAGGGACACTTCGACACAGCCCGGGCGGGGGATCGAACCGGCAACCCTCCGACTGCCAGACGACTGCTCTTACTGCCTGAGCCATGTCGCCCCCACTTTAAATAGGTTTCACCTTTTTTTGTTCTTTACTAAACATGCTCTTTCCAAGTACCTGCTCTTCCCGTCTATGTGTGACCCCTCGGGAAAAAGCTCCTTAAACTAAGGTAACCTGGAGATGTTTCCCAAACCTACCACTTATCTTTAAAGAGTAACCGGCTAAATTATCTCTATTACGATCTCAGTACAGGATAATATCCTGCAGCCTTTACTGTAGCTGAAACAGGCTTCTATGTTTTCAAGCTCCCAAGAGAATGGATTGAGGTGACTCTTCATCTCCTTACGTGTTGTATATCGTGTTTGGAGATTTCAGCTTGCTTTCTGGTCAAGTGAAAATGAACTGCAAAATAAGGAAAGGCTGTTTAGAAGAATTGTTAGTGCAGTGACCCTACCCTTTGTATTTGGGCCTTGAATGAATCAGGGGGAAGTTTGGAGTGTGTTAGGCTTTCCTACCTAAAAAAGGCCATGAGCCCTGTCAGATCACAGTGAAAACTATGATGCTGCCAGTATTAAATCCCATTATATTATGGGACTAACTGGTTAATCCAAGCATAAGCTAGGTGTTAAATAGTATTTTATCGAACATGAAAAACTGAAAATGTAATACAAGATTTATTTTCTGAGATGGGGTTACCACAACATCCAGATACAAACTCAGTTGTTTACCGATGCAGTGCAATATAGGATAAGTGGTTCACTCAGCTATGCCTCATCTAGGATTCAAATATGCAACACTGCAACACAAATATGCAACACTGATTCTTCAGAGTTTTTTCAGGAGAAAACAAACTGTAACAAATGTATGATTATACAAGATAATGGCAGGCACACTACAGCCAATGCTTTTAAAAACGTTTCGTTTTAAACAGGAAATATGCTAAATACATATTTCTCTAAGCAGCTCTTGTTTTCTGTTGTGAGCTGAGGGTAGAAATGCATTATGGGTACTTTACGGACATAAAACTGCAAGTTTCAAATACGACTGGGACCACTCTATGGTACCCTGGAGTAAGTTAACAGCTGAATTGCCTCAGAAAATGTCCACCTGTACAAATATGTAACATATAAACTACAAGTCTATAGGAAAACTGCTACCCAAATCTGGCCCTTATATAAAAAGCAGAGCTGTTTGTTTGTTTAAGACTACCTGCTTCTAGGAAGCATGCTGCTTTGGAAAAAGTTGCCCATTGTGACTCAAAGCTCTGGTTTCCTTGTTTACTTGAAGATTGCTGTTGGAGTCCCAACCCCAACAAGGACTGAATGTCGATTAAAACTCACTAAACAAATCTGAATTACAGTACTCTGAGGAACCAGACTATGGAAGGGCTTATACACAAATATGACTGGCTAATTGATGAATCAGCTCTTAAGTGCCATAATAAAACTTATACGTTTTAACTGATTCATGTAAAATAAAGCAACGGGAACCCAAACTGACCAGCTGAACCAATTCTGGATCATTTGAAAAGAAATGAAAAGTCACATCTGCTTAGTCGATTGTGGTTTAAGGTCTAGAGCCCATTTCCTACTATGGAGCCCATCTGGACCAAGAATAACTGAATAAGAAAGCTGAGATACACCCTACCCAATGAGAAGCACCACTTCAAAAGCCAGTCACATATGTTTTTAAATTTGTAAAGTCAAGAATATTAAGTTAAAAGTAAAGTTGTGAAGTGCGTGATTTTCATTCAAGGAGAAAGAAATGGGGAAAATTCCTACCGTGCTGAGTATTTAGTAGTGTAATGAGACCTATGCAGACCCACTGGGAGATGGTAACGCTGGTGTGCTGTACAGTTGAGCTGTGCTTGTGGTAAAGCAAACTGGAATGCGTTCTCCCTCATCTTGGCCGGGAGCATTTAAGGAAAATGAAGGCCTTTTACAGTGTGTCAGTGGCAGCACTATTTTCCAACGGACCAGGCTAAACACACGCCAGCTTCACCCAGCTGCCTCAACCACTGAATGCAATATCAGTGGGAAGGGACTTCACATCTACACAAGCCTTTTTCCGAGTTAAAACAGTGAAGCTGAGAAACCGCACTCACCCATTACCCATTCCTGAGACCGTTTTTGGCCGGTTTCTGCAGCTGCACTCAAGCTCACAGGGAAAATGAAGAAGGAAAACAGCAGGACGGTTTTACGGCCATTTCTGAATGTGAAAAACCAGCATGTGATCTTTCTCTCCTCCATCTCTCCATCTCTCTTTCTTTCTTTCTCGCTCTGTTTCGGTCTCTCATACACATGCATGCAGACACGCAAGCACGCACACACAATCCATTAACTCAGACTCGTCTGTGTGGACAACAAATGTTTAAGAAAATCATAATCCTAATATGTAATATGATTATTTGTGTGATTTATGTTTTCCCATATTGGGCCAAATTGAGTTGTTATGTCCAGAAAGCAGCTGCTTGCCCTCATGTTGCGTGGCCTAATTGGAGCCCCATTCATCTACTCTGCTCTGCTTAAAGAGCGATGGTGCCTTGGCTCTCACAGCCTGTAATTTGTCCGATAGTCACAAGATGTCAGCCCAGGCTGTACAATGAGATTAGTAATTAGCTCTCGTTAAGCAATCATCCCACTGGTTTCTTTACGGCGTCAAGGTAATTGATCATCTTGTTACTGCAAACTCGGAAATTAGCACACTGCCAAACTTGATGCTGTGAATTAAGTTAATACTGAAGAAAAACAGAGTCTGTGACTAGATAACGAGGTGCAGCTCTTGTCTTAAGCAATATCCCTAATGACTGGGGGATAGTGAATTGCGTTATTGTGATACCTCACTGCCTTTTGTCAGCGTGACTGAACACTTCCATCACAGCTTTGATTTAAGAGGGGCTGAGTCACTTAATCCAAAGACTGAATTCACACATGGCTCTAAGCTCCCTTAAACCTTGCCTGACTCACTTTTCCAAACGTTCTTTCACCTCAATCTGAGGATATGGTGTGTACCTTGGCACTACTTTCACTAGGCTTTTGTCATGTGGTTTAATCCAGCTGCTGTGGGATTCACCAAACCAGCGCATTATTACAGCTTTCAGGCCACAACGAGAAGACTGTATCTGCTTCCACACCAAAAAACACCATTGGCCGTTAAAAATCCCAGGCCAGACATGCAACAGACAACATTTCCATCAAGTGATGAATCTATAAAGTCCTCTCAAGTAAAGAAAAAAAGGATCCTACTGTGAATATCAGTGGATTCAACCTCAGATGATCAATGGTCTAACTGCCTTTCACTTGCTTGTAGAGGCAGCCATTACTGGTAGTGTACCAATTCCCTGTGTCCATCTACAATTCATGTTTTCCAATATGGCCCTAAGTCTCCTACACAGCTGTGATGATCCAATCTTTCCCAGATGAATGGTTTTTCCAGATGTTTCCAGTAAGGTCAAATATAGGAGTATTAGTAGTCAAAGGTGCTGAATTTGGCCACTAGCATTGTAATCCCAGAGCGCGTGTAATTCCACTTTCCAGACATACAGTCGATGACATTGTTAAAACCCAGCTCAAACATGCCCCTGTGGCTTACAGGGCTAAGTGAGGCAGACACGCATAACTCCACCTGCTAATATATCTTACGAGTCTTACTGACAATTCTCCCACAGAGCACAGCTCTTCACTATTTTTAATGCCTTACTACAGTCTCCTCCGTACAGCACAGCAGTGCCATGCAGCTTTAAGCTGCTGTATTGGCGACTTTGGGCTGATAACTCAACCGCGACGACTTGGAATGTTTCCCCACAATGCACCGCTCCGCTCATACATAGCAGCAGTCCGCCCAATTCTCCAGCTCTGCCTTAACCCTTGGAACTGCAGGGTTTTTCAAAACTCTACCATCAGTGTTCTCAAACAGTACCACTGGTACTGATTGTTACATCAGCATTCAAATGTTCAGTCAAGAATATTCTAATCACATATTTGTGACCGCATACCTTAAAGCGTTAAAGCCTAGAACCAGGAACCGGGTCAAAGAATCCCATTCAGAAAATGCTTCATTCGTGACAGTTGATGACACAAAGCAACAAATTAGCTGAAGAGGGCAGACCAGGCGTTTTAAGAGGCCCCTCAAGCAATGAACGCTCTGTACTCTCAGATGCTCACTAAATCCCTCTTGCGTTCCCTTCTTGCCGAGGCACACGGTCCCTCGGCGCAGTTATGTAGAGCGGCCGTAGAATAAGAGGGCTGATGTGAGGAAGACATTAGAGAACGCGCCGTACACTTGTAATCACAGGCAACGAAACGATTTACACCACATGTGCTCCCGCCGCTCAACGCACATGCTGCTTCCATGTGTGACGCCGCGCTCCTGCGGAGACCGGAGAATCCATTCCGCCGCACGCGTTAATAAAGAGGGAGAACGGGCCCGCAGAGAGCACGCTCATCAATGAGGTCATTCCCGCTCCCCCCAGCCAAACGAGGAACAGCGCCAGCGGTCCACATGAGAGAGCCTTGGGACCCGAGCTCTCCGCACGTTTACGCCGCGCGGCTGCATCACGCGCAACGCCCAGGACGGGTCATTAATAACGGCTGCAGTCAGAGGGGCGTTCGTCGTCTCGCCTCACACGGACGTTTCCAAACAAAGACAGACGACGCGACAGGACAAGACAGCACCGCTGCGCAACTACTAACTGCCTGATTAAGACGAAAGGATGTTTTCCATTTCGTGAGAACAGGACGTATAAATCTTAAGAAACTCGCAGTAAAAATGTTAAAATGATGTTGAATGGTTTAGATTAAGTAAACTGAAGCATGATGGGATTAAAGCGTAATTGTGAACTGAACATGGACAATGACTCTATTATTTTGTCCTTCCCCTTGAGAATGAAATTAGGAAGCAGTGCTATATAATTTTAATGCTTTCCTCTGCTTCGGCTGTGGCCAAACAATGGCTTTTTATTTGCCGTTCGGAGGAGCATGCTGGGAAGATTCAGGAAGCACCGCCTCCTCTCCACCCAGGCTTGTCGTCACGGTAATGGGCCGTAATCGCAGACCTGAGACCGCAGCAGCGGGAGATGTGTAACATTTTACACCCATCGCCGTTATCGCCTTATTTATTCTGTCACCCGCGGTTACTTCATACAGTACAACCCCTACATTTGGCACCATATCTACTTAGCCTTAATAATTTCTGTATTCAGCAGAATCATGTACCTAAAGTATCGCTCTCAAGGGTAAAACAAACAGCGACGTCTCGGCTGAAATTAAAACAGACATTACTCAGCCTAAAAGCGTTTTAAAACTTGACCTCTCCGTCCTCCATTTTGTCAACAGAGGAGTCCGCAGGAGCGGGACAAGGGGAGCTGACGGTCTCCCGCCTCCCAGGGTAACTCTCTGGCGCGGCGTTTTTCCCCCGGTCTCGCCGCGCTTCAGTTCCAGTGAAATATTGCGCTCGGAAAGCGTTAGCGTAGCCTCCCTCCGCGGAGCGTGACGGTTCGGGCCTCGTTCTCCCTCCCTCCCGCTGTGTTTCCCTGCTCGCCCGCCCGCGCAGCGCCGGGTCTCGTGGGACGGCAGCACGAGCCGCCCCGCTTCGCCACGCCGCCATGCGCTCTCCGGCCCGCCGTTTAGGCGTGAACTTTAACCCCTGAAGTCACCTCCGCAGTGCGCCCTTCTCCAGCTCTGCGCTCAGTGGAGCATACAGTGGAGGTCCATTTTGTTCTTCAAAGATTCTAATTTCCCAAATGAACCTTGAGAGTACAGTAAGGCTGGGTACAAATTAATACGTTTTCCAAGCATAAAAGGTACAAATTAATTACATATTGCAATTTTATATACCTACAGGGTACTGCCCCAACAACAAGCATTTGTATCTTTTGAGGCACTTTCCGTACCTTTATTTCTGTGAGTGTGCACTCCCTGCTGTTAACGCACAGCCCTAAAATGACCTTGTGTTCAGACTGCCCATCTGTGCACGCCGATAAGCTCCAGATGAAATGCGCGTAAATGCACAGATTCCAGAACGTGCACCCTGAATTTTAGGAAGGCGGCTTTGGTCACTTCTCTGTGCCTTGCTACCCTGCTAAACTTGACCTCTGTGCACACTAAACCAAGATAAAGAATATCTGTGGACAGCCGGAATTCCACAATGTGTGGTTCATCTATGAGTGCTAAATGTAAGCAATTGTCACATTTATGTCGTGTGTAAGTTAGCAATGTTAGAAATGTGCTTATATTCACTTTATGAAGGTAAAGAGGAAGCATGAGAGACACTCAAGGAGAAAGCACTGCTGTGGATAACATAAATACCCACTCATTTTTTATTGTGCTTGGTATGCAGTGCATCGTGGTCTAAAGCGTGAAGCTTTTTACTTCTCATATCAGCGAACGCTGGAGGAATACGAGGGGGTCGAAGCAAACAGAACATGAAATATTGAAGAGTGCTCTCACACACCATCCCATGTGACACTGGTTTACTGCACCCCCCCCCCCCCAATGTTGATGGACATGAAGGCTCCACCTCCACCTCAGACTGACTAACCCAGGCAGCGATGAAGATACCTTTCTTATTATTACTACACAGAAAAAGAGCATGGTAAGCTTTTCATGGCAATAACATTAGTATCTCCAATTCCATTTAGCCTTCATATCTGAGCAGCTTTGTACTCAAAGTTATTGCCCCGAAGATTCCCTGTTCCCACCAGTAATGACACCGGCATCAGAGGAGGCTGTCCAGAGCCCTGTATTCTTGGCTCTGTTGTCTCTCTCTCTCTCTCTCTCTCTCTCACTCTCACTCTCACTCTCACTCTCACTCTCACTCTCTCTCAATTTCTCAATCTCTCAAGGGGAGGTGTGCCCACAAAGCTTGCTACCCCAGCCCTCACGCTGTTGCCATGGAGGCCAGTGGCGATGAGAGAACAGTACTACCTGGCCTACAGTGAGTAGAATGCACACAAACCGGAACCTTTAATCTTTACGCAGTCACCGGCCCTGGGGCTAACTTACAAGCGTAGCCCCCCCTCTGGAGAGTCAGCTCCCACTGGTCCTCACACTAATGGTATGAGTGGCTAATTGGACTTTTAGAAGGGGCAGCAGCACGCTTGACCCCTGTGTAATGAGTTTACTCCTGACTGTGCGTCGCCTTGTCATTAGAACACAAGGCCTCTCATTGGCTCCATCTGCCCAAACACAGGAGCTACACTGAAGATCAATAGCTATCGGCGTACGACCATATGATCTTTCTGAGGTCAAAGAACAAGGGAAGCCCTGGGAAAGCCCCACATGTGTGTCCCTTTGCATGAAGCCACACACCATTAACTGGGAATGAAAAGACTGGGCAAGTAGGTATTATTCACCAATCACAAATCTTGATCACATCACTCTTTGTTTATTTGACAGAAACCCTTTTTCAGTCTTGCTAACTGACAAAATTCGGGTTAGCTTCCTTCAAGAAGGTCATGAAACTAATAACCTTGTGGTCACAAGCCCAGTCCCTGAATCATTATGATTCTATCCGGATTTATTTATTTATTTCCTTCATTTTTTTTATTTCAAGCATATTCCAGTCCAGGTCTATGGTGGACTACGCTCTATTCCAATGCCAGCAATGCAAGCACATATTATCAAGACTTACCCCACAGCGTCTACACATGAACATTATGAGAGCTCGCTACATCCAGTTTACATCAAAAACTCAAGTTCAAGAGCTGAGCTCACAGCCACCTTGGACAAGTTTCTAAAACGCAAAAATAATAATTACACAGCTGCCCTCCTTTCTGCTTGCCCACTACACTGAAAAGTAATTGAGGCTTTTCCTTAATAATTAAGCTGAATGGCATCAAACAATTATAATTTTGATTAATCACTAACAATATTAAGAATGAACTGGTGTTCATGTTTTAAACTCAAATGTTATGAGTTCAAATTAACCTGGTACATGAGTCATCAATGAAACCCATACATGCTAAGAAACCTGCCATGGTTCATTGAAACATCCACAGCACTTGAACTACAAGAAAAAGTGTGAATCATGAGGCCAGGGCTAAATGCACTCATTGAAAATACTCTAAAATACAATGAAGAGTTTGTCTGTTTCCCGCTCCTATGCATTACTAGCCAGCATTAGTCAGCTGCGACCTGCTTTCGAGTGGTGACCACACTCATATAAACTCACCGAGTTGCACATGTTCCTTCCTCCAATAAATGTTTACTGCGAATCAGAGACTGCGTTATTGTCATCTCATCGCCTTTCTAAGCACCGCGATACGGTTTTAATTACCCATCTCTTAAAAATCCCCACACTTCTACTCAACTGTATTTCAGCTGAGAGCAAAGCAAAGTGACTGAACCTCCACTCGCCCAACAACCAAGGCAATAAGTGTTTACGAAGTCACTGCGCCTGCATTATGAATGTACGACTCAGCTATAAAATGCACAAAAAATGTTAAATCACATCGTTATAAAAATAAAAGCAGATTTCCGTGGGACGAGCGCTATTGCTGAATATACGTGTGCCCTACGGGAGCCATTTTATCAATTCCTCTAAAAGCCTTCTTTGTAGTAATGGATGAGCTACCTCAGCTAATAAGATCTGACTCCATTACCCTCCCAGCCTGACAACGCCTCCACAGAAGTGGCATATGGTTCGACTTCAAGGAGTTTCAGCCCGCTGCTTTTTAAGAGAGAGGGACTTCCCCGCTGCCCCGCTCCTCCATGTCAGATCATGACTCAATAATCCCCACAAATCTTCCCTCGCTCTCTCTCCCGGTCGCCCCGGTGCTCTCTGCTGTCCAATTAGCCATCTGCCAGGCTGGTGGTGTGGAGCGGACTGAGCGCGCTCACGGCAGCACCATTGTTCTGGGGGTGACGGTGGGGATTCGGGTCCTATTGTTCCCCTGCCACCCCCCCCTTTCCCGCGGACGCGCGGTGCAAGGCCACCGGGCGGGCGGCCGTCGTGGTAACAGGAGGGGGGGCGGGGGGCTTGCCCGCCCAGTGTGGGGCCGGAGCCAAGGCCTCTCTCGGACTCACGCACCGGCTGGAGGTGGACGCGTTTTGTTGGCAATGTTTTCTCCTTTTTCCCCATCTCCAGGGCGACCGTGCCGCGTTCAGAGCGAGGTATGGCTGTGAGGTGCGCTGACGATGTGTCCGTGAGACGCTGTCTTACCCTGTGCGGCTCTGCCGGTGACAGAGCGAGTGAACGAGGTTAGTCATCCTGAGGAGTCCACAGACTAAACAACTGAAGAAAGTGGATGTGACACAGGGAATCCCCATGAAAGGGAGCACTTTGTTTTTCCCTGGACAGTGTGGTGTACATGCAGGCCTCTCTCCCCCCTGCTTCCGCTGTCTTTTGGGTTACACATCACACACACACACACACACACACACACACACGGTCACTGAGACAGGGAGGCCAACTGACCGTGTGAACAGCAGCATCTGTCACACCCTGGTGTTCATATTAAGTAATCTACCGTCAACTAAACTGGTTTTCGAGAGTATTTCATAGGCTCCAATACACAAGACAAGCTAAGTAAGAAAGTAGAAAAGGATTTTAATCCAAGACAATTACATATTTGATCAAGGTCTGCTAAGAGCACCCTAGAGGAAGACAAAACCGCCATTTCCATAGTTAAACTGCTTACCAGTCTGGATGGGTGTACATGTAGGGCTCTCTCTCCCCTGCATACTCTGTCTGTAGAGTTTATCACACACACACAGACACACATACACACACATACACACACTGTCACTGAGACAGGGAGGCCAACTGACCGGCTGAGCTGCAAAACCCATCACATTCTGGTGTTCAGATTAAGCAGCCTACTGTCAACTAACCTTCTTACTCAATCAAAAAGGTACCAGGAGTCATAATGATGTCACCTGGGCAACTGGGAGTGAGTGATTACTTGCTGTAAATGACTTTGTGGGAATAAAACGCAGAGTGAACACACCGGACTGATACGGGCCGCCTCAGAGCTGGGAGAGCGAGCGCATCCCATCACCAGCAGTACTGGAGTGGGAGAGGGAGGTCAGCACACAGAGAAGCTCCCCCGGGCCTGAGAACCAACCCAGCCCAATGAACACATCTGTGGAGCCTTCACAGAATGTCACAGAACCCACAACAGGGGCCCAGTGTCTCAATTCACAACATTACTGTTATTTAGCTGATGCTTTTATCCAAAGTGACTAACAGCGGATTAGACTAAGCAGGGGCCAATACACCCAGTAGCAATGTGGGGTTAAGGGCCTTGCTCAAGGGCCCAACAGCTGCACTGACCTACACCGGGGCTTGAACCACCAATCTTCCGGGTTCCAGTCAAGCAACTTAGCCACTAGGCTACAGGCTGCCCCAGGATGAACCCCACGCCAGACCCACCCCAATAAAAAGCTCACAGAGCCCGAATGGCCGCTCTCGCATCCTGCCCACAACATAAGGTCAGCATTGTGATGATGTAGGAAAAACTGGCTTTTGCCAAAAGTCTAATTCTGTAATGAATTCATTAACTTAATAAGCTCCTTGTAAACACTTTGCCAAGAGACCCAATCAGCGATTGCTGCGGTTTTGCCAGATCTCACTCGGCGGTGCATAACTCAGTGGGAAAGGCTGTGTGAAGACAGCGGAGCTGAAGTAATCCAGATATTGATCCGGGAGCCGGCCGCTGCCAATCTGCTGCAGTTATTATCTGTCCTGAAGACGGCCCATGCGCCGCGAAGGCACTCCTTGTTAAAAAAACAACAACAAAGAATCAGGCCGATATCAGCACTGCCTGCCCTCACCACGGTTCACCCAGGCCGATATCAGAGCCAGGCCTGGGTCAAGTACCGAACCGTTTTGGATTCCAACGCTTTTCTAAGCCCAGTTGATCTTGCCTGGTGCAATTGAGCCAAGCAAGAGGACCAGATGGAGGGGTTTGCACTTTTTGAGAGTGTTCCATAGGTTCCAATACAAGCTTAGCAAAGCGTAGAAAAGCATTTGTATCCAAAACAATCACGTATTGACCCAGGTCTGATCAGAGCGCTCTGGAGGAAGACAAAACCGCCATTTCCAGGGTTCAACTGCTCACCCGTCTACAGGGCTGACAGGCCTGGAGGGCAGGGCCAACGGCTGTATGTACAAGTGTTGCTAAACATTACAATCCGGGGGAGGGAATTAAAGTTTGTATTGAAGGTTAATCTACCTCTAAGCCCTGAATAAGCAGGCCTGGAGCCTCCAGGGGAGACAGGCCCATATGACCACTTTACCCCTCTTTCAGCTGCCCTTATGAATGGATTACTGCTTATTCAGCCATGTAATGTATTTCTTTGTGGGGCAAACAGCCACTCCCGATTAGTGCCGAAGCTGGAAGAGGGGCCAGTTTCTCCAGGGTACAGCTCAGCGTTCTGTATCAACACATCAGGTGACAGGGAATCATGGGAGACCATCTCCCCTGCCACTCCATGGCAAAGACATAGTCCTCGCCAGTGGCTTTTAAACAGGGGAATGCCATCTGGACATTTCTGCTCCACCAGAATTAAAAAGGCAGCTCTGTTACACAGACCTTGACTCAGAAAACAATGTTTTCTGATTATTATTTTCTGTCAACATGCTCTTTCTTAGCATAAATCTACTCTGAACCCCCCAACCCCACCACACACACACACACATACACCATCAAGCCTCATATGTTTGGCATCATTGCCCAAAGAGTCCATTCAGTGCAAGGACACTGATTCCTGTGAAGACCAGACCTTTCAAACATGACCTCCCTTATTCAGATCTCACAAACCACTTCTTGCACTGCATTAAGAGTTCTGATGAATGAGCAAAAACGAAAAAAAAAAAAAAAAAAAAGATTGGCTATTTACATTTGAATGCTCTGAGAATCAGCTGAACGCCACTTCTCGCTTTCATATAAGTGATTCACATGTGCAATGTAGCCTACCTGCACTTCGGATAAAACGCAGGTATTCGGTGCCTGAAGTTAACTGTACATCAGTTTGGGGCAGCACGCTTGGAGAGAGGTGTGAATGGGGACGGGGGCAGCGTAAGTGCAACGTGAGGTTTGTGGCTGGCCTGAGAGCTACAGTCTGTCCTGAAGCAGCCTTCCGCCAGTGTGGGACAAAGCTCCGCTGCCCCGGGTCGGCACCATTCCCAACCGATGGCGACGCGGCGCATATCGTGGATTCCTTGCAATGCCCCGATGAGCCAGACACGCCTCTTTGTTCAATCTCTTTCACTGCGGTCTGTGTGGTTCCCGTCATCCATTTCACTTTTCTCAACAAGATGATTGCGTTCATAAATATATTGTTATTTTAAATGAATAATCTGGTTTGACGTTGAACCAAAATACTTGCATGAGTTAACTATAAAAGTAACGTGTTCCGTTAAAAAATAACACGACATGACCCTACAGACAGATGTAACACACTGAAAGTGCGAATCCAGATCCTGTCCAATCCTTAGAGGGTTTAAATCACGTCCGGTATCACACAAGGGGATGCCTAAGATTTCTCATGTTACAATCCTGCAACCCAATAAACCATTCACACAGCAACCAGCAAAGATGCTAGGCCCACCAACAGCATCGAGAGCCATACTATAGCCTTTACTGACAAGTTAATTTTATGCCTAATATTAAACGGGATTGAGTAGTAAAAGCGAAAACTAGATGCAAGTTAACGACAGAAACAGAAAAAGAATAATATTCAATAACATTCAATTATCTGAAAAAAGTGTTGCTCCACCTTACAGTTTTAGTAAGCCAATATCACTACTAATATTGTGTAGAATTTGGCTAGTAATATGTAGAATTTTCCAATATCAGTAACACATTGCGCCTGAGTGTGCACGGAGACACAGACTATGGAGTGAATAGAATCTGCAGCTGTCAAACGGAGGCAGAAAATAGTATGCATTAGTTTCTTTGTTTTTTAAGTTCTTGTGTAAATAATGCTACCATTGCGTATTTGTTTTTTAAACAGTTTACACAGACGAAAAAACATCATACACAAGGAATATGTTTCGTAATGGCACAGAAACATGGTTTTTCCTCGTTTCTTAATGGTTCTCCATGTATCTTTGTCTCCCGAAGAAATCCATGAATAGCCCGATAGATAGAAGCATGGGATATATTCTGACACTAGTGATGTTCAGCAACGATATAAACAATGGTTGTGCTCCGTTACCTTACTACTACGGCTAATGCAGAAACTAGCCTACATCCTTTGTCGTGCACAATTGCGTACAATGGGTACAATGATTTAAGCCTGCCAAACGGATACAAGTTGTATTGGGGTTAAACACAGCTTTTGAGATCATCCTACCTGTTTTGAAAAACGCGTCCGTATCTGAATCGTTAGGTCCTTCCTCGGCTGCTTCAGCGGAATTCATATTTTCTCCCAGTTTATTTCAGGATATTTTAACACCAAGTAAATCCAGTCTGTGACAATATCAGTGCACGATCACCTCCATATTCTTGTGTTCGCGGTCGCAGCTGTTCGTTTTCCAGTCGTGGGTTTCCGTCCGTGTTATTAGCTGGCTACAAAGAACAGCTCTGCATTTCGGTCTATTGTTTTGTTCCAGCCACCCTTCAGCTGCTCCGGCGCCACAAAAGGAATACACACAGTACATGTGACATAAGGAGGAAGCAATGAGATCCTCCGCAATCAATCTATGTAACAGCAGTTGCACGGTACCACTGTGAATGTTTCACATAGCGAGCATAATTTCAGCATCCTTAAAACGAGCAGTGTAAAACCAAGGCTCCTACATATGGCTGCGTTACAACGGTACCCTCGTATATGTTTGTGATGTCATGAAAATCTGCATAATGAAAGTGAGTGGTCTGGTGCAAGACGCGGATCTGTGTGTTTTTTTTTTTTGTCAGAATAAAAACTCCATCTTGAGGAACTGAACCAGTCTTTCCTCAAATAGACCATCGTTCATAGAGAAATCCTCCCATCGCGCTGGTAAGCGTGTTTGTATCAACAGGGGTATCTATCCCTAACAATAGCACGGAGTTCTCCACACCCTCTTTCACCGCGTCTCCTCTGCGTCCCCTCCCTCTCCGCTCTCCCCTTTTTATCACCCCTACAGAAATTTTGCGAAGCCTTTAACCCCATTCACAGTGATGCCTATTAGTTTGAGTTAAATTAAAATACACTATTTAACGCCAAGGTTGATTAAGGTCACGGTGAGAGACATTTTAATATAATAAACTTAAAACTGTCTTGATATTTGGGCTGAACTGTTCTCTTTTTTACGAAGGACCACGTTATCGCTATTCGAAAATGTAAGCAGCAGTAGCGAAGCTGTTGGGTCCACAAAGCCATAACAGTGTGTGCAGACGAATTAGGGCAGGCAATTATTTACGTGAGGCAGTCCATCACAGCTCCTCAGAAGTAGAGTATTTTTATATTTATTTAGATAGCTAGAGTAGCGTTATCTGTCCATCCACGGTAGGCTAATGTATATGTGACAATGCAGATTTCAGGTCTGGCTGGAGCGTAGACTACATATTCTTGATATTTATGTTCGTTCTCTCTGCTGAAATCAACAAAGTGACCGGCTTTTTTCTCTGCACAAGTATGCAGATCCTTCATTCATCGTCCCATCATAATTTAGCTGATTTACTTGTTCAATTCCCGCTATACCAGGTTACAAAATATATTTCCTAGTCTGTGGCACAGTCAATTTAAGTTGAATCGTTGCTGAATGGAATGTCAGTTTGCAGAATACACAAATTTAATTTGTTTGCATACTACAAATTGCAGCATCAAACACATTCAGTAATTATATATTGCTGTTTCATAAACGAATTGTTACAATATGATCATTTCATTATGTTCTGTCTCTTGGAAAAATTGTTTTGCGAATTGCCAAAAAATACCAAACTAAAATGGCTGATCGACCATAACAAGGGAATTAAAAATAACAATTATGAACAAGAAGAAACGGCATAATAAGAAACATAAAGAGCAGTAAGTGTGGTACAAATCTCTGCTTTCTACTTTTATTTCAATATAGACCTGCTGCCCTCTAGTGGTGCTTTTTATTTTCAACAATTTTCTATCATTGCCACAGAAAAGTTAAAAGGGGTATGTTAAACTGAACTCGGGTGGTTTGTGAGGGTGATCCGTTGTCAAAACGTGCTGAGACCATTCACGACGCGCACACAAATGTTCTAAAAGAATATGTAAAAACAAATTTTCACCCTTTCATTACTTCAGTTCCAGTTTCATTATTTTTTGACAAATATAGCCTAATGCTGGTTCAAGATTTAAATTTTTTTGTCTCGTCATTAGTGTCATAAGGTCAAATAATTTCTGTGCTACTTATTCTGGCGTTACTTCACAGGTGCCTTGTTGATGGAGTACCAGGTCATCTGTGCAATTGGGAGCACCTGTGACCAGATGTTAAAATGTGCCTGACTCTTGTCTGAAGGAGGGAACTCTCTTCCCACGTACCTGTTGGTTCTTTTTGGGTTTGCATCAGACAACATTGCTTCAGCATACTTTTCACACATCCACTCACTCACACTACGGATGCAACTGACTTTCACACTACACATTTTTATTAACTGGTTATTTCAAATAAATTTGACCTTGTTTTTAAATGCGTCAGTGTGCGTCTCCCTCTTTGTCACGGCCATTGAGCCAGGTCGTGACATATAATGAAGTACATCATTTAATATCTTCTAATCCTGACAAACTTTACATTCAAATGAATAATATCAAGCAGGAAATAAAATGAAAGGCAGGCAGCTGGTTGGATGTTGGGTAAAAGTTTTTATGGCAACTGAAGGAGAACAATATTTACAACTTGTCTACTATCCATGCACACAGATACAGACAACAATTGCCGAAATATCCACTCACTGAGAACTTTATTAGGAACACCTGTACACCTACTTAGTCATGTGATGACCTAATCGTGGCAGCAGTGCAATGCATAAAATCATGCAGATATGGGTCAGGAGCTTCAGTTCATGTTCATATCAACCAATAGTGATTTTGACTGTGGCATGATTGTTGGTGCCAGGTACGAGTATTTCTGTAACTGCTGATCTCCTGAGATTTTCATGCACAACAGTCTCTTGAGTTTACTCGGAATGGTGCGAAAAACAAACACACATTCAGTGATCGGCAGTGATGGCTTGAGGATGACTGAGGTAATGGAGAAGGGCCAGACGGGTCTAAGCTGACAGGAAGGTGACAGTAATGCAAATAACTGTACATAACATCAGTGAACAGATCTCTGAACACACAATGCGTCAAACCTCTAAGTGGATAGACTACAGCAGCAGAAGGCCTAATACGTCTAATAAATACCAAATAAAGTGAGTGTACATTGTCAAATAGAAGATGCAAAATATGTAACTGAGGTGAAGGGTATAGCTTATTAAAGTACAGAACCGTATAAACATAGTTACACTTATACATTGAGGCAACATAGAAGTAGTACAGTAGTATGTATGTGAAAATAGCAGTGTATAACAATATGTGGAAAGTTCTACATTAGATGTAGAACTGACATTACATCACTACTGACATTAGATCAATTATTGCAATCTATTACATACACAAAAAAACATTACAATGTTATATACAGTGCCAATGTAATGTCTAGGACAAAAACATATTTTTGTATTTGGTTCTGTACTCCACAATTTTAGATTTGTAATCAAAAATGCATTCTCAGCAAATATTGAAGGGCATGTTTACAGACTTTGGTTTCACCATATTGAAATTACAGTGTGTCTTATATGTAGTAACAATAAACACCATATTTTTCTAGGCTTTTTCTTGCCTTTGGTTTGTATTATTGTCATTAAACATGAGGGCCAGAGTTGTTCCAATGAATGTCAAGGAAGCCATTATGAGACTGAAAAATTAAAATAAAAAGTCTGTAATGTCTGTTTTGTTATGCCAAACCTTAGGTGTAACAAAATCAATTGTTTGGAACAGCATTAAGGAGAGAGAACATGTAATGGGGCATAGGGCATGGCAAGCCAAGTAAGACCTCTACAGCTGATAGCTGAAGAATTCTCATCATAATGAAGAAAAATCCCCAAACATGTGTCCAACCGATCAGAAACACCCAGGCAGGCGTGGATGTGTCAGAGACTACTGTCCACAGAAGACTACAGTCATGTCTCAGTGGGTCACAGACTTCAACCAGTCATGCATACAGAAAATATGCAGTAAACATGACTGTAATTTACATCACATAAATATGTCCCAAACATCATGGTGCCCTGAAATGGGGGATTATGTATAAAAAGTGCTGTCATGGCGAAACCAGAATGCATAAAAATACCCTTTAATAAAATATGAGAACTTGCACTTTGAATGTTTGTTTATGAATATAAAATTGTGGTGTACTGAGCTAAATTAATGTTTTTGTCCCAAGCATTACGGAGGGCATAGCATATTACAATACTTATGAACATATAAACACAACAACAGCAACAAAAATATCAATGAATAACTATATATTGTTGTTTGTAACAATATTAGCATGGTGGATATGCATAGGTATTAAAGGAGACTGGGCTTGGGACTGGGGCAGTTGGAATAGCCAGGGCAGGAGGGAAGGTGACACCTGGCACGCACACAGCCTATCTCCCGAGAGTCAGATGCTGCCACAACTGCTGGGTCTCCTGAAGTACAGGTATTGTTCCGATTTTGCCAAGGACTTCACAGACCTCTTCGGAAGTACATCTGTAGCCTACCTGGTAGAAAATATACACGCCTCCAAATGCTGATCACCTGGAGATATCAAAGTAACATTAGTTATGAAATGTATGAAAGTAACCAAGGGCGGCACGGATGGTGCAGTGGGTAGCACTGCCGCCTCACAGCAAGGAGGTCCTGGGTTCGAATCCCCGTCGGCCGGGGCCTCTCTGTGCGGAGTTTGCATGTTCTCCCCGTGTCTGCGTGGGTTTCCTCCGGGTACTCCGGTTTCCTCCCACAGTCCAAAGACATGCAGGTTAGGCTGATTGGAGAGTCTAAATTGCCCATAGGTATGAATGCGTGAGTGAATGGTGTGTGTGCCCTGCGATGGACTGGCGACCTGTCCAGGGTGTATTCCTGCCTTTCGCCCAATGTATGCTGGGATAGGCTCCAGCCCCCCTGCGACCCTGTTCAGGATAAGCGGGTATGTATGTATGTATGTATGTATGGATGGATGGATGGATGGATGGATGAAAGCAACCAAGAGACCTGTACTAATTACACTGTGTGCCTAATTATACTGTAATGCCTGGCATTACAGTCATTATTGTACTAAACAAAGAAAAAACAGAACAATAAGTATATGTATTTACTGTACATTCATATAATTTAAGGTAACATGGGTGTAAATATTGTATAATATAATAATTGTGGAAACTGCTCTATTATTTAAGTACTTAGCTGGGCAACTACATAATATGGGCAAGTTAACAACAACAACAACAACAACAACAACAACAACAATAATATATTCATGGAAAATAAAGGAACATATACCAAGATGTCTGAATGACAGTAAGTTAGGCCTATGTCAATAAACAATTGGCATTGGCGCTACTTATTGCTTTTACAATAGCAGTGAAATCAGAGCAACAATAATACATTGTATGTCTAAACCTTCATGAATCAAACGTGTATACAAATTGTCAAAACTATTAATGACGGTGATATTTTAAACCGTAATGTGATAGCATGTCAATGTGTAGCTGGCTACGACGTTGAGAAACAGACATGCAGAGACATTATCCCGTTTACCTGTAATTTTCCCACATAAAAAAACGAACAATTGGAACATTCAAAATAACAATAATACATCGCAGTGACTGATTAAAGTACAGGCAATTTTATTGAAAATATTGTGGGAATACCTCAACAACATAAATATCATTCGAGGACCCGTTAATAGTAAAATAATTATCTTGATAGGCCTACCAAAAGGAGCCCATGGAAATGATTCGCGCCAGGCGATTTCGAATAGTTAAGGAATCCGCACTGTCAGGACGTCATTCGTTTATCTCGGAACAGCGCCGCAATATCAACGTGCGGCCAAGAATATATCGCATCCGAAGTGATAAGAACTTCCGTTGAAAATGAATGGGAAAAGTTAAGGAATCCGCACTGTAAGGACGTCATTCGTTTTTCTCGGAACAGCGCCGCGATATCAACGTGCGGCCAAGAAGTGATAAGAACTTTCGTTGAAAATGAATGGGAAAAGTTAAGGGAAGTTAAGCTTAACTATCCGCGCGGCTTCCGGCAAGTTCGGGGGTTCGGATCCCAGTGTAGCCAGAATAAGATCCGCACAGCCGTCGGGCCCTTGAGCAAGGCTGCATTGCTCCAGAGGAGCATTGGTGTAATCAACTGTACGTCGCTCTGGATAAGAGCGTCTGCGAAATGCCAATAATGTAATGTAATGTACATGTTAGCGCGATTCCAACATCCATTATCACAGGTACGTATGTTCTACCTAAAGTCATAAAGTCATTGCCCATCCCGGGCAAGGCAAGAATAGAATAGAATAGATCGTGGCCGCCTTCATGGCTAAAATGCACTTATGGGTACAGCAGTGCTTACTTGATGTAAGCATGTCTTGGTGTAAGCACAGCTGTCACTGCAGAAAAATGGTCCTACCTGTTTCAGAAATATGGATATTGTATATGCGAATAATCAGTTAGTAACAATGCGCAATTTCAGTACAGATTGCAAATGGCACTCAAAATAACATGTTTCTTGTTCTGGCTGTTAAACCTCTTTTTGCTGAACCATTCTTTACTTTTGATTTACTGTAACTCTCAGAAGTAAGCATACAGTGGAGGTACATTTTTGTTCCAAATTTTCCAAATAGGTATAGTACTGTTCTTTTGGGTAGAAATAAGTACATTTTACAAACAAAAAAGGTACAAATGAATTATTAATCCATTGGCAAGGGGAACAAACTGATACAACTGAAATCAACCGTTACAAGTACAAAAGAGTGCAAAGTCGGACAGGCAAATTATTTATTTCTTCTTTGGTTGCCATATCAGACTGCGTTATCCTCTCCCTCGTACCCCGGAACAGAGGGGGGGAGATGTTTTCGCGTGTCCGACAGCCAGTGCCAGCGGCGGAGTCCAATCTCTCCCCAGAGCCCGTCCTACCCTGTGTCAGCATGGCCGCTCACAGATGGGCCCGCTGAGCAGCCAGGTGCCAGGAAATGGCCGTCTTTACCCACACGCTAAAATACCCACCGTGTGCGTCGGGCTATTTTTATGCGCATCCTGAATCGGCAGTCTTTACTGCCGCTTTCTCTTTCCGGGCCACAGCATTCCGTTGTTTTTAAAACTCCGCGCGTGACCACCTCCTCCTCTTTGAGCCACATGTTCTTCTTTTTGGGTCTGGATGGGGAGCTATTGAGGGTGCATCAGAAAGCGAGCATCTGTGACAGTATGGGGGCAGGGGGCACACTGCCACCAGTGAGTCACCACAGACGACGGTTCCAATCACGTCAACAGGGACAGTCATCATTTTAATGCCATGCAATTGTGGTACAAGACACAGCCTGTAGTAGTTCTTTGGAAAAAAAAAAGATAGCATTTAATTTCACCATGAAAACATGAGCTATGTTTTTAATATCTTAAATTCTGCCTTCAGGTGTTATTTTCTTTTAAATGGGCCGTTGGTGGATTGTGTTACAGTAAGATTATCGAATCATTTAAGTCGACATGGTCACTAGATGGCACTGTGCAGCCGGTTAACTGTCCCAGTCGTGTCTTCTCAGGACCACTGCAGAGAGACTTGATGGAAGACCTGTTTATAGCTTTTCAGCTCGCAGGTCTGTCTCCTGTCTGATTGCTTTAACACAACCTCTTCTGGGAGGGAGGTCTGGAGCAGTCTCACAGTTTCAGCAGGAAAAAAAGGCAAACAGAAGCCCGATTGGCACTAAACAAAAACAGCTTTAGACTCATCTAAAGATATGATGGAGGCCCTGTTTGTTTGACTGTGTCTCTAACTCTGAAACCTTATACCTGAATGGATGGAACTGGCCTCCAGGCGTTTAGGATGGCTATGGTGAAATCCTCACAGGCGATGGCTTGTCCAGATTACCTCAGGAAAGAGCTGTGATTTCAGCTGCTGAAGATGCCTTGGCCTGGAACCTGGACTGGAGGCAGTGTACGCGCTGCGGTCGCACCTGTGACCTACAAAAACAAACGATAAAACCACAGCAGCCATCTTTTGGTACACCAAGGACATCCTCTGAGCAGGAAGGCAGCTGGGTATTAGGACAGGTACAGCAGCTGTGGGATGGACAGTCAGCCAAAAACCTTCATCTTCAGATATGCCGGTAGAACTGTTCACATTTTATCAACATTATTACATTTGTCTTAGACTTACTGTGTTTGTTCAGCAATTATTGAAGACGGTCACACTCATTGTGGTTCTAGAGTGGATTTGCCCACAATCAATACAGCAAATCTAAAAAAAATTTAACATAGAATTTCCACAGTGAAATGTTCAGTGTAAAAGCAACGAAGGAAATAAACATATGACTTTACTCTGCACATGAAACAGAGTGAATTTTATCCCCACAGTAGTCTGTCAGAGGTAAATTAACACTGAACATTTTAACGTGTGGGCTGTACAGAACGCTACTTCGGCTCAGTTTATTTTTAATGGCACTCACTAAAGTCACAACAAGACCAAATTCCACTGGAGGGTGACAATGAAGTAAAAACCAAAGCATCCCACAGTAAAACCCATAGCCATGCAGTGCTGACTGCATTAATGGGGCTGTTTCACTGTTAGCATCCCATCATGCCACCTCAGAGCTGGGACCTCCGACTCAGGCTCCACTTAACTTATATTCAGCAGTCACGCCACACAGCTTTTCAAGAACAGAACAGCAGTTCTCACTGGCAGCAAAACTGCGGCTGTAAAACCGTCCAGTCGGATTAAAATCACCTCGAATCAAATCAATTTTATTTGTATCGTGGTTTTTACTGCTTGGCAGAGTAACAGATGGGTGAAAAAGGGCCAAAGTCAGGCTGAACCCTGAAATAGCAAGCACACAAGGTTAAAATAAACTCCCCACTGGAGAGAAAAACCCTCAAACAGTAGCAAGAAAAAACTTCTCAGTCTCACGAGGAACCCGGCTTCTTTGCTGCCTGGCCTGGTGTAAAGTAATTAATATAAATAAATAAATCATTTCCCAACACTACAGAGTAATGAGAAAGTAACTTACTGACCCTCCATCAATTACTGCTTTTTGTGTGAAATTCTTGTACATGCCATTTTAAATGATAAGTTAATACAACAAACATATGTTCTCTGTAATTACTGCATAATCCCAACCTTTGCCTTATTTAAAGGTAGAACATGTATATTTGTTCAGCTGTATAATGTCTTACAGGAAGGCCCTGCATATATTAAACAGGAAATGCCTTTGCAGAGTTATTTAATCGTAATTTATTTAAATTTGAGAAAAGTTGGATGAGTCTATGCTTCCAATGAGTCTAGGAAAAAGCTAAAAAGAAGTGCTTGTACATTTGTGTAAAATACATATTGCTGTATTTGAATCGGTGCACTTGGTTGATTCTTAAGGGCAAACATCATGATGGATGTGACGAGAAACAACACGCTTCTACAAAGCCCCTTTCTGAAAATGGCCTGCCCCGCTCTGGTATTATTCTTAGCTGAATATCGCTGGATTCATTATTGTCAACACAAGTCGCAGTCTGTTTCCACAGCCCCGACATCAGGGCCCACTATATCTCCTGGTCTCCCCACTGTTTTCCTTTAGTGCGCACTACCAAATTTGGTGAGAGCTGTGGAGCGGTTTAGCGAGGCAGGCACGTGAGCACACGTGTCGGCTGTGGAGTCCGGTGGAGAGGCTGATGTCTCCAGCCACCTGAAAACAGCTAAAAGCGCCCTGTGCTTTCATATGGATAATGAACGAGGAGCAATGTGGGTCAGATTTGCTTTCTTCATGACACATAGGGAAAGCTACTGTAGGCAGGAACATCAACAGAGACTGTGCAGATAATTTGAGTAAAGTGATTCAAGGCAACACGGGAAATGTTGAATATCCAAAGAGATATCATTGCTAATCCTTGGTTTCTTAAATACAATTTAGCTAAAGCTTTTATCCAAAGCAATACAGTTGATTAGACTAAGCAGGAGACAAGGCCTCAAGGGCCCAACCGCTGTGTGAATCGTATGGTGGCCACAGGGATCCAACCACTGACCTTGCAAGTCCCAGTTATGTACCTTAACCACTCTGCTAAAGGCTGCACACGGCCTTAGTGAAGGTTGCCATGAGAGATCAAGGTTTAAGTCCACCTGTCTACAGTTCCAGGCCCTTCCAGCAAACCCACAGTTCTGGATTTCTATACATCTTATGTGTATTTCCTTATATCTTACAGAGGCACAGTCAAAGATAATAAACATGCTTAGTGAGAGGGACTGTTCTCTCACTCACTAAAACAAGCACTGGTATATCAGTCAGCTGAGCCATCCACAGTACAGTATAACACATATTGGAATTCAGCTTGGCTTTTTCCACATGGACTATGCATTAAGTGTGATTAATGACAGCATTTGAACATAAATTTCATTGTTTTAAATTACATCCAGGTTTTCAGAGCTACAGGGCTCTTCCTTTCCTGGAAGTGTTAAAATTTGTGGTGTTAATTCAGATCTTTAATACTTTTTAATAGACATATACGAGACTCCACATACCAACATCACAGCTATAACTAAATCACAAGTTTATAATGCACTCACTGTTTCTTTACATTTCTCACAGTTAAAGGTGGCAATAGCTGTAGCCTCCCAATAATAAAACATTATTAAGTACATAAATGGTGAAAGCAAGTCACTCCATTATATATTATTAGTCATAATAACGATGTGTACTACATACTGTACATATAATAAATCCTGGATTATTCCTGCAGTATGTTGCCCTGCGGACATGCAAATGTTCGAAGATCCTTCCAGTTAAAAACTATTGATCACATCTGGGTTCAAAGTTCATCAAATGTGAGTAAGTGCTTCTCAGAAGATAGTTCTGCTGTGGTGGTTCAATAAGCTTACCAACCTGTTCATCCAAAGGCAATCCACTGCCCTTCTGAGAAGCTGTTGAAATTGCATTATTTTGAATGACAATACTCAGTATAGCTTTTCTCCCCACTACAAATCAACATATCATCACAGCCAATAATTCTGCATTATTTTTATGACTGAATTACAAGCTTAACCTTTTACAAAACAGTGCTTAAATACTTACATGGCTTTGCTTTTTTCCTTTCACATGGAATACAGACCAAACAAAATTAAGACAGTTATGAACATGAACCCAAGATCTGATATGATTTAGACCAAGGAGGAAGTCGAGGAGGGTTACATATCTGGAATAAAATGGGGGCCTCCGTATGTGGGGAGAAATAGCAGATACAGTAAAACAGGCCACCTCACCTCCTGCAGGAGTGCATCCACCGACACACAGTCTCAGTCTACTGGTGTTACAAGAACTGTCACTTTAGTTTCACAAAGGTATTCTGAATCTGTGCAACATAAAACTTTCTCCACTTTAAACATGGGTTCCCTTCAATAAAGTGGTGTAATAATTTCTCTAAAAACCCTTTAATCCCATTTTCATCCGTTCTCCAGTTGGGAATGTCTGATCGGAAGTGCAGACTCTCCCTGAAGGCTCCTCTCCCAGGAATTCCACAGCTCCAGCTGCTGATTCTGTACTCACTGCAGGACAACATTATTATTATTAATGTTATTACTTTACAGTTATTTAGCTATTCGACTACGCAGGGGCCAATCCCCCCTGGAGCAATGTCGGGTTAAGGGCCTTTCTCAAGGGGCCAGCATGGATCTTATTGTGGCTACATTGGGGTTTGATCCACCAATCTTCCAGGTCCCAGTCATGAACCTTAGACACTAGGAACCAGTGGCCCATATTATTATTATTATTATTATTATTATTATTATTATTATTATTATTATTAGCAGTAGTGGTAGTAGTGTTATTATTGTTATTGTTATTGTTGTTATTATTATTATTATTATTATTATTATTATACATCAATCAAACACATTTTGGACTTTTACACAGTAATTGCACAGTGTTAAGTCAACTCTTACAGTGTACAGTACATATAGTCACTATTGGACTCACATGTACTGTGCTAGAGTTGCAATAACACTGGACATTTTACTGTGTTTGGAAGTACATATTCAACAAGTACTTTGATGAGACCAGGGTCATTTATGGGAACGTGACCATGAGTCATGATATCACTCAAAACATTTTGATTAAGATAAGAGTAAAGACATTCAGGAAGAGATAAATTACAGCCACAGCGATAAGAAAACAGTGCCGCCCGCATGGGACACCGCCCCAGAGCACCTCCCACTGAACCACAAGCCCTGCAGCAATGTCTGCCACCAGCAGCTTTTACCCACTTCATGTCTCTGTGTGTCTGAGAAATACATACGCTATTGACCTGCACACAGCATACAGTGCATTGGGTTGTATGTGGTGACAGGGTTTATTTGGAACAGCTCGTAGTTCATTAGTCAAACCTGGAGAATGTGCCACTCTGTTCCAAAACCTTTACAAATTTGGATGAATGTTTTGCTTTGAATATGATCTGTTTTGGAGTGTCTACAATTGTAGTTAATGAGGACATTTTATGCACTGATTGTATCCAGTCATATTGACATAATTTAGTGCATGTACATATTAATATTGCTCATTTGTCCTTTAGCAGAATCAAAGGTATAAAAATCTTACGAAAAATAATTAATTACACCACATTACAATATCAAAACATTTACATATCGCGCAAAAGTAAACAATTGTAAAAAAAAAAAAAAAAAAGCATTCACTGTAACTATTGAAAATATTGTCCTGGCAGGTCACTTATTGACTTAAAAGTCAAGAACAGTAGGGGAGAAGAGTCTGACAGCTCGATGGTTATTTAGGTTATGCGTAAAATAACAGCTTTTATATAAACTTTGCCTTTATAATTCACTCCTGTATGATAGTTTTGTCTGGGGCTTCATCTGTGGTCTGCACTGCTGGGAAATGTTTACTCTCCCATTTCCTGTGGTGCTTCCTCCATCAGATCTACAGTGCTGAGCAGACTGAAGAATAACAATGCTTTTCTGAGCTTTAAACCGAGAGTGTTTGATTTTTCTGTGTAGAATTTACTTTAAAATGTCCTAACTGATGAGCCAGATCACGGTTCATAACCATAAATTCAATTTATAATTAAAATAATAAAAAAGGAGGCGCTTGATGAAGTGCACCATGACTTAGTATATGGCATTCCTCTGTTAAAAGTGTATATTGTATTTAATTAATGCCTTTTTTCTCTATTACTATGGCATAGTGTGCAGCAGTTGTACTGAGTGCAGGATTCAGTGAATGGGTCACATGACCCAAGTTTACAGAAAAAGGTAACAGAGTAAACTATTATGCCGTGCCTCTTTAGACATTTTGGACATTTTAAGTAAATATAATTTCATATGTACTCAAAGAACCTTCCAAAAAGCACTGAAGTCTTGAAATTTGACAGCTCATACTGTTTTAAGAGCTGTGACACTGGAAGGCACTTGATGGGTGTTCCTCAACCTCTGGAATCCCCACATAGCCACTCTTCTGTGGAGTCTTCCTTTGGGCAGGAAGGCCGGGCTGATCCTCAAGGGGAATTCACGTAGGCCTACACTCTTTAAAAAAAAAACCTTTTTAGTTCTTTCAGGAACCCTCTGTCTTAGGTATAAAGTGCAAAAGCTCCCAGATAAAGAACCACTTTGCCCGACAGAGAACCCTTTAACTAGGTAGGGTTCTTTGATGGAATCACAGGATCCATACTGCCTAGTTTTAGTTTTTTTGTGTAGAGATTCCAGCTTTCTCACCAGTGCAGAGCATTCACAAGGGAAGGAAACAAAACACCTGAACAAGGCATGACCCGTCCCACCACAGATTTGAGTCTAAACGTGTGGATTTTGAGTCATGGTAATGAAAGTAAGGAGATGTATTTTGAAGGAAAAATGTTTTTAAATAGGCTATGCTTCAATAAAAAATAACTAATTGAGTGAGGTCAACATTGAGATGGAGTTATACAGAAGAGAAGCTGCCTTTAATTCCTTACTAGTGAAAGAAGTTACCGTTATACACATCCACACTATTATTAATATCAAAACTTGTTGAAAAACATGATCTATTCACACTTAGACTTTCAACACAGTCCCTCCCACATCCACGAGAGAGCGCTGACGGTATTATGAGTGGAACTCCCAGAGTTCCCAGGAATCTCCCAGAGACGGAGCGCACGCACCTGGGTGAAATTGTGCCCAATTTTTTTGGTAAATATTTTCGCCCTAAACTGTTGGTTCTCTATTGCTTACATGTGTTCACCACTCCACTCCATTCTCCTTTTGTTTTGTGTTTTATGCTTTAACGGGAATAGGTTTCTTAGTTACCGTTGTATTGCACGTTAATGAATGATAGGGATGTTTAGTCAGAATGCAGCAACAAAAACAGCAATTAGGGCAATAAAACGCAAAGATATGTAGGCTATGTCATTTTATGTAGGACAGCCTACCAACTGATTACTATCTCGCTGCTTTAAACAGATGTTCCAAACACTTTCCCGGCTGTTCTGCGTTTGTTGTTTTGTAATAGACGTGGAATGTATCTGTTTAGCTAATGGACTTCCATTCCGGCCATCCATTTCGCAGCTTCCTGTTTTTTCATATCGCTTCTGAACCGTTACAGTTGACAGAACGTGAATATACGAGTGAGCACATGCATTGCGTTTAATAGAGTGACAGCCAGGAGATCCTCGGCAGGTGTTTAGACCATTCAACCACAAACGTAAATCCCACACCGACAAAATGACCAAACCACATGCAACTAGACTGATTATACACTCATAATATGCCTAAACCCCAAATAATACACACATATTCTGAAGCATTTCACAACCTTCTAAAAATTGAAATGATAACCTATGGCTACAGAAATACCCACTCCTGTCCATGATATGATAGCCGAAACAATGCATAGGGTATCAGAATATAAAGATACAAAGTGTCTATCATCTGAATTTGCTATGCACAATGATTCAAAAGCACGTATTATCGGGAAGACCGTGGGAAGTTCGATCATAAGAGATGCAGCATTGCATCGGCTACAGCGTGTGCAGGAAATGTGCAGGAAAGAGATACCATTTTATTTATATAAAATAAACATTCCATGAAGGCGACATGAAACAGCAGTGCAGTGTGGGCATGCAATAGCCTGTGATAACAATTACAATCCCCCAATGACGGTTTAAGCGATTACAAGGGTGATATTGACCGGTTATGTGGCGAATCGTCTTACTTTCGCTACGCCACGTAGCCTACATCAATTCAAATGGATCGCATGACATGGGACACATTTCAAATATTGTTCAAATAAGGAAACTGTCTACATGCGTGCACTGCAGGCTACGCCTTGCATCAGGTTAATAAGGTAGGCATGTTCAATCTAAGACCTTCCCCCTTTACAGTCTCTATCGTAAGACCTCTCCGATGGGTCGCTGACATGTGTTGCTAGGATTCACGCCAGTAGACTTTCAAATTTAACAGAGAGAGAAGAAAATTGAAAGCATATCCAAATAAGGTCGACGGTAACACGTCCGACACTTAAATACTCTGTGTTCCAGGAATCGTGTTTCACTTCTCAAACATCCAAAAAACAGTCCCGCAGAGTAGCAGAATTTGGATTCCAAACGGAGAGCAGAAAAGATTGTTGACGCCACTAGTTGCTTGATTGGAGCGCTCAGCAACGTGCCGATAAGGTAGGTGAAGCTGAACTTTAAACAAGTTGAAGTGATCTTAACTTCGACGTACACATGTTAATACATATTTGTTGTTGTATTTATCAATATTTTAATTATACAATGGTTACTGTCTTTGCATATAACAGCAAAATGTTGCAAAATTCAGGGGAGTGAAGTTTTAGAACTCATAATGGGAAATGAACATTGGTGAATTCACCTTAGTTTTCCATGGTTTCTGTTCAGGGATGTTTTCCTGTGGTTATCTTGCCGCACCTTCCGCACGTGCCAGCATGTTTGGATAACTGAGACTAGTTGTGTGTCTGAAATTTGAGGGAAAGTGCGCGGCAAAGTCCGGTTGCAGGCTTATCCTTTTCATCATTGGACCATGGACCCCTCAACTTAATCGCAGGTTTCAAGTCATAGGTTACCACCCAGCTACCCCCAGTTCTATTCGATACTAAATGCCTACGGAATATTCCCAGAAAATGTGTACATAAAGTTTCATAATTTAAAATCTCTTAAATGTTTGCATAACGTCTGGTGTAAAACACGATGCAGGCTCCAACTTATGACTACCCACCTACAATATACTTGTCTACATATTAACCAAGTGTTAGCACTCAGTAAGCACTTCATTAGGTATTTATTAGACTTATTTGTTTAGATGTATTGGTCTTCTGCTGTTGCAGCCTATCCACTTTGAAATGTTGTGCGTTCAGAGATGCTCTTCTGCATACCACTGTTGTAATGTGTGGTTATTAGCATTACTGTCACCTTCCTGTCAGTTTTGACCAGTCTGGCCCTTCTCCTCTGACCTCTCTCATTAACAATGCTTGTATGCCCACAGAACTGCTGCTCACTGGATGTTTTTTTGTTTTTTTTGTTTTTTTCACCATTCTATGCAAACTCTAGAGACTGTTGTGCATTAAAATCCCAGGACATCAGCAGTTTCTGAGATACTCAAACCACCCTGTCTGGCACCAACAATAATTTCACAGTCAAAGTCACTTATTCCACATTTTTTCCCCATTCTGATGGTTGATGTGAACATTAATTGACGGTCCTGACCCGTATCTGCATGATTTTATGCATTGCACTGCTGCCACACAATTGGCTGATTAGATAATCACATGAATAAGTAGATATACAGGTGTACCTAATAAAGTGCTCAGTGAGTGTATATGTTCATAGTCGGTTCTGAAATTATTAAAGCTTCAAATTCCTATGGAGGTGCTATAAATTACAATCAGTCTGTCTGCACTTTAAATCAGATTTTCTATTCAACTACCGGTCTCTAACCAAGTCTCCAAAAGCTTTGAATAGTTGAAAAGTTCTTCAAAGTCAGGAAATATTCAATTGAAACCATTTGTGGCATTTTCCTGGCCGGTGTTTGTTTTTCTCCTCTCTTCTGGACGAGGCATTGCTTTGTATATTGTATGTCTGATTCCAAAGCACATCATTGCAATTTAAGTGCTTCGTCACGGTGATCCAGACTGCTCACACATTATTCTGGCTCAAAGATCTCAACGCTTCTGGCTATTGTAGCATGCTGCCCCAGATATGTGCATTGTTGTCAGACTGTGATACTTTCCCCCGGGTAATCTGTATTGTACTGTTAGGCTCCATTTGATGAATGAATAGATCCTCGATTCAACCCTTGACCCAAACTTTAACAAATGAAATACTGCAGGTGTGTGAGTCTCCATTAACTGGCCAGCACAGTGAACTGAAAATAGTGAATCAAGTTCTACAAGGGATCAAGTTCTTCAGGTGAAAAAAATCTTCAACTGGTCACACCAAAACATGCACTCACTGAGCACTTTATTAGGAACATTTTACTTTTACACCTACTTATTCATGAGATTATCTAATCAGCCAATTGTGTAGCAGCAGTGCAATTCATACAGTCATGTAGATACGGGTCAGGAGTTTCAGTAAATGTTCACATCAACCATCAGAATGGGGAAAAGATCTAAGTGACTTTGACTGTGGAAGGATTGTTGATGGCACACAGGGTGGTATCTCAGAAACTGCTGATCTCCTGGGATTTTCATGCACACTAGTCTCTAGAGTTTGCAAAGGATGGTGCAAAAGACAAAACAAAAATCCAGGGAGCAGCAGTTCTGCAGACAGAAACACCTTGTTAATGAGAGAGATCAGAGGAGAAGGGCCAGACTGGTCAAAGCTGACAGGAAGGTGACAGTAATGCGTGTACATTAGTACAATTGAGTGTACTGTGTGACTCAACTAAGATCATTTCATTAAATGAAACTATGTATTTTGAAGTACGATTTTTAGATGTGACCACTTGAAGAATTTTTAAGTTGCTCCAATGTTTGTGTACAATTGTTTTCAAAAGAGTGAACCTTCCCAGTCATGTACCCAGGAGGGAAACTGTCTTCTGCTAATCCTCCTCTTATTAATTATTTAGTCTAGAATTTTTCTTCCTGAAACTTTCAAAAGCCTCACAAAAAGTTGGGATGAATGAGCAGGGGATACAGTCCCGAGGCCACAGAGCCAAAAGCAATTAAACACAGATGAGCTGCAAGTCCGCAGTGGTAACACAGTACTTAAAGAATCCCGTTCCTCCAGCTGGGCTCTGGCACACTGCTGCTCTCCTGGCTTTGCTGGTTTCTGAAGGTGGCCCTGAACAAAGTGAGCCCCTCCTGAACGTACACATGAGCTGGGTGGGCTTAGCGTTCATCAGCACATTCAGGAAGGTGTCTCAGATGAAGCATAACCACACTCTGGCTGCAGGTCTTGTGTGAGTCTGCTTTTACAGTCTCTGCTGTAACAGTGGGTGTAAATTGTGCAGGTTTGAGCAAAGAAAATTGTGTGAGATGTGATGTGAAAGTACAAAAAAAAAAAAAAAGGTTCCACTAGGAACCCTGTGATTGCATATAAGGGTTCTTTGTCTGGGAGCTTTGGCACTTCGCACATGCCAAATAGAGGGTTCCCCAAAGAACTAAAAAGGGTTCCTCTATGGAATCAAAACCTTTTCAGAACCCTTTTTTATAAGTGTACTCTTTAGCTAAAAATCAGCTCATTTTGGCAGCTTTCAACATTCAGTGACATTGTATTGTAACTCAGCGGGCTGAAATGTTGTTTTAAATAAACTAATCAAGTGGCAGTAACGGAAGCCTTATCTTATTCCTGCCATTGTGCTTTGTGGTTCTAGCTCCAGGCTCTGGGCAGCAGCAAGCCTTCTCCCTGTCACGTACCCACTGTATCTGACTGCAGTCTTCAGCTAAAGGCTGGATCCTCTGCTCCACTGACGAGGAGAGGGGTTCCTATGTTGTGTGTGGTGTGGTATGCTTAACCGTAGCATGCAGAGTGGTGTTTGGTGTCATAGAGACACCTGACAGGAAGTCTAGAGGCTGTGTATATAGTGACTGAGGAGGTGGTAGTTCAGGAGGTGAGGCACTGTTGTTGTTGCCTGGTGTGAAGTGGCTTCAGTGAACTATCTGTCTTTATAAGTGGACTATATTTTTCAGAAAAAGATGCCGTATAGCCGTCCCTGCTAAGCATGCAAATAATGTAATGCAGTTGAGAGCTCATTGGGGACCCATTTACCAGGAAGCCCCCACCCACGCACACACACTTCGAAGAATATGGAAACCACATGTTTTAGTCATCGTGACAAAAATAATTTGGCATAATTATATGATCATTAGTATGCTATTGCAGGCAGAAGAGCAGTGGCAATAGCCTTTTGACACCAGGCAAGCGCCACGCAGTGTGTATTCACCTGCGAACTGTAATGTCATTAATTTCAGAAATTACCTCACCATACCTAATCATATTTATTAGGCACGAAGGAGCAATATTTTGTGCGATGCTCAGAGAGCTCCCAGTGTCTTCAATGTGAGCACGAGCTCCTGGCTGTTCTGGATTTTTCTATGGGACATCTGAGGTCATAATGAAACGCAGCTACGTTTTTCAGCTCCTCTGTCACGTTCGTGTGATTTATAGTTCTTCATATGCACTTATGGCTGATATTGTGCATTTTTATTGTAATATGTTGGAAACATTTAGTTGAAATTTGGGAAAATGTGCAACAATACCTCTGGTTTTCATTTGTTCGTCTGTATGTTGATTGATGCTGATATGATATTGAGGACAGCAGCCAGAACTGCAGCAGCTGTACTGATGGTATTGACACTAAAGCGGTGATGATGAACTACAGAGGAGAGCACGCCATCATAGACTCTTCCAAGGCTCTGGGCTCGTTTATTCTCACTCCTTGCATGTCGTCCTTGCGTCCTTTCCTCGCTCATTAGCTCCATCCAATGGAGGACACGTGGAAGAGATGAGGCACGAGGACATAGGAATTGAGGCAACGTGTATTAGGCAAAAGCAGTTGAGCAGCTCAGTTAAGCGCAGTTTGAAGCTACGTCCATTACGGACGTGGCAGATGTTTAGAGGTGTATCCACAGGTTCCACGAAGGCCGCAGTTGTGGATCCTCACTGAAGTCTTCTCTGGGAGACTACCAAGGAGACAGGATCAATAAATGAGATCCTTCATTGGCAGAATGTAAACAGAGAGAAGAAGCTTTGTTTGCTTTGTTTAGACATTTAGACCGCTTTAACACTCAGTTGTATTAAGCAGAGCCCTTCATATGCTGCGGTATTGGTTCCACTAAGATAAGGGTCTGTCTGGTGGTGTGTATTGATTATGAGCAGATAGTAACTGAATGTGAATCATTTTCTTCCAAAAACTTCAGTCAGTTGCTTCAGTGGATGTTTGTTTTCAAGCACATTGGTTGGAGGTCATACAGAGCATTCCATGCTGGAGCCTTCACATCTGTCACGGTTAGTGCCCCTTTGCCACATTTTTAAACTCAACATTGTGGCACCATGACATTTGTAATGAGATAAGCCTGGGTGTATACTGTGTGTGTGTGTGTGTGTGTGTGTGTGTGTGTGTGTGTGTGTGTGTGTGTGTGTGTGTGTGTGTGTGTGTGTGTGTGTGTGTGTGTGTGTGTGTGTGTGTGTGTGTGTGTGTGTGTGTGAGGCATCTTAATGGAATGCTTCATAGGTTATTAACCTGCAGTTGGATAGGCCTGTTATCTGACTGTCCAATCGCTGATATCACGGCAGGGAATTCCTGATATGGTAAATGACCCCTCGGCCATGTAAACCTCTCACTAAAACAAATGCAACACATTTACCAACTGTCAGAGCGATGGCTGATAATTGAAACAAACTCTGCGCGTCTGCATTCCAGAGAATTCAGTCCCTGGGAATGCAGAGTTTAGACCGGCTGTTGGAAATGCTGGGATAAAGCTGCACCTGTTATACTATGACCATTGTTTGTGTTTTACGAAGTTTACCTAATTATTTGAGAAAATGTAATTGTATTTTTCATAATACAGTTTGAAAATTGGTGGCAACATATTTCAATATGACATGTAAGAGTCTAAACACGTATGATCTGTGGTACCCACCACCTTATTGTTATTGCTTTTTCTTGCTCAGCAGTTACTAGCATTGTATCCGGATGCATTACAGATGGATCAGTTCTGAAGCAGAGTGATCCAACTACAACGCAGTCCTTCTTTTTCTATTCTTTTCCTCCTCTTCCTCTTCTTCTTCTTCATCTTCATCATCTCCTCTTCATCGATACGTACTGCTGACCCATTGCTCATGAATGTCATTTATTCCAGTGCGGTAGCTTGCACCATTTGTTTAGCCCATGACGTGTGTTCATTTTCCACTGTGAAAGAATCAATTTGTCTGCTGGCACTGAAGTCGTCCTGACACTGGGACATTTTAACCAATGTTGGCCAAACACGCTCAGTGTGTTCTGTGATAGGCGGACCAGCACAGCTCTGTTATCTGAGTGTTCCCAGAATTTCAAATAATAAAAGCCTGGGCAGCCTGTGGGCTGTAGATAATGTCAGCCTGTTACTCTTCATTCTGCAAAGGGTAGCGAGGATAACGTGTATAATTCCAAAATAGATTAAAAAAAAAGTGTTCTAAGGCTGCTGGTTTATATTTTTTCTGGTGAAAAATGTTTTTTTTTCTTCTGCTCTGTTCCTGGTGAATAGAGAGAACTAATGCAGCTAATAGAAACAAATATTTAATATTTTGTATCTTTATATCTTAGATTAAATTAGTCCCTCTGCCCTAATAGGATCATGATCCTGATAAGGCTGTTTATCTATCACTCAAGTCTACTGCACAGCATAGCAAGCGACTCTCCTGTTCCTATCTCAGAAAGATGGGTAAACTGGGTATTTCTTGAAGTTAGGCATAGCGCAAAAAAAAGGAACAAATCAACTGAACTCCAAAAAGAAAAGATCAACAAAGAAAATAAAAAAACAACAACAACAAAAACAAAAAAAAAGAAACACCACCTTCATGCATTGTCGATGAAGATTCAGATTGGATAGTTGAGTTTGTTGCATTGAGCTATTCCAGGAGCAAAGTTGATGCATAGGTTTCAGGTTAAAAGGTATGCGTTTAGTCACAGTCTCATGAAAAGGTAGACAAAAAGTGCAGTCTGAAGACAATCTCACCACTGTAGTGAATACTGCGTGGGATAAGTGAATGCAGAGGTCTTGGCCATTTTGTATCAGCCAGGAGACTAAAAAACATTCCGTTTGGTATTTTATGGTGTATTTTCACCAATAGCCCCAAGGTGGAGAGTGTTTCTGATGTAATGTTCCTTCCAATACTTGGTGTATTTCTAAAGATACCCGTCTTAGTAACAATAGTTATTTGGGAGACAGGAAGGCTACAGTAAACTTATTAACCAGTGACCGCAATCTGCTCTAATTAATCGTAATGTACTAAACATTTGTTTACATTCCACCCTTCCAATTTGTCTGCAGAGTCTATAAGCTGCTCTTTGATTTGGAACTTGATTTAGCCCATTAAATGAGAACCAGCATTTCACTTTTAATTTGTACCATGTGTCCCTGATCCGCTCGGCATAAAAAAGTCAAACAAAAGCATGGTCTTGGTTACAACTTTCCAACGTGTGCTGCTATCATTTGACAATCATTAAACCATTTCTCATGTTTTGTGAATAGTTCTTATGAATATATGCCATATGGCTTATGCCATATGAGACATAAAAAGATGTACTGCATATAGGCTCTGCATCTTGTATACAACAAATGACATGTGAAGGCTCATATGGTTTTCAGTATGCACAGAAACAAGCATACACACATCGCCTCTGTACTCAACTCCTGTTCTGTGAAGACGGGAGCTAAGTTGACACCCAAACGTCCTGTGCTCATTGCCCCGTTGTGCTACATTCCTCTGGGGTTCTCTGTGGATGGGAGTATGCACGCGGGAGGCTAGCACAAACTGCTCAAGGCTAGCACCAGTTCTAAGCAGGAGAAGGTGTTTAGTTTTACAGGGAAACCTCACCTGGGGGATGCTGTGACACTGCATCAGAGATGTAGCTTCCTTCATCCCCATCTCTTGTGGAGCTCGCAGGACAGCGTGTTTGCGTGACACAGCAGACCTGGGTCAAATACTTAATTGTTTTGGATTCAAAAACCTTTCTGCGCTCAATTAATCTTGCCTGGCACAATTGAGTCAACCAAGAGGATGAGAAGGTGGGCTTTGTACTTTTTGAGAGTGTTTCATTATGTTCCAATACACCAGACAAGCTCAGTAAAGCATAGCAAAGTATGCCGGCAATGTACAGCTGGTCGACTGATTATGTGATTATGTGTTTGCCTGTATTTTATTTCAGTGTTCACTGTCTCGAATGGAAAACAGACAAACAGATGCAAATAAAGAGAGGTGTTTTTAACACCTCATGTCACACATGTTGCATAAGAAACCAAGTGAATAAGCTGAAACCATAGTTCTTGTCGAATAAATGGATGTGAATTACACATTTGCAGTGTACTTCTCGTCAGGTACAATATTAATATCTTCCCCAATGTTGCTGGCATTGGATCTTTTTTCCTCTTGTTCGAGAATCAAGAGAAAGTCCATTTTAAGCCTGGAGGTTGTTCAGAAGCTAAGAGGCATGTACAAACGAGGGAAGACAGGCGTGAAGAGGCCAGCGGATTACACGGTCAGCGTGGTACCGAGGTACGGCTGGACCGGCCCCTTTATCTTGGGGTTCCTCACATGACCGAGATCGAGTGTTCAAGCCCTGAGGTTTGTTTGCTGGAATAGTGGGAGCGGCAGATTATCGCTTTGTCGCAACCGCAGGCCTGCTTTGTACTCTGTGCCACTCTTGGCCTGGCCTGGGTCCGATGATGTCATCTCAGAGATCAATGTGAACGTAATATGGGGTGTGACATATCAGGTGGATCGCCATGGTGATGTGCTTTGTAGAAACACCTTGTTGTTTGGTCAGGTGGGTAGGAGAGAGAGGAGTGCTCATCACATTTGAGATATTAATACTATCAAAGGTACACTGATGAGTTATTTTTCATTTGGAATGGGGGCATTTTTGACTTGAGAGTTTCATGAGTATTCGAACACTAGGAAAGTGTTAAATAAAATTGGGTCACTGAGAAAACGTACCATAATATTTTTTAATATCGAGTAGCACTCATCCTCCTGCCTTGAAAAATAGTTGAAGAAACATGGTTTTCGAACCCAAAAGGAGAAATCTACCTTCCAGTCTTTTCTACGTACAGCCCTATATCTGCAGTAATAAAAAAGTTGTTAATAAGCATTGACACTTTTTGATTTTGCTTTAAACAGCATTTTAACTTAAGCAAATATTTGGCAGTCACATATGCCAAAAAATACTTGCCTGTCAGATTTTTCTTTCACGTATGCATTCCCAGTGGTAACTTTCCCTGCCATAACTGTGTCCATTGTCATGGTTTGATGAAGGGGAACTATTTTATTCACCCAAGCACAGAGGATGAGGTAACAGTAAGAGGCAGAATTACACACAATAATTTGTGTATTATTTGCTCAAATGTCCATGTAATTTGTATTATGTTGGTAAAACTAAACGAGAGTTCAAAACAAGAATTGGTGAGTAAATGCTCTATACATAACAATGATGATAAATCATCTGTGGCTAGACATTTGAACAATTACAAACAGAATTTAAATATATGAAAATACATGGGCCATGAAGGTATAAGGTTGCAGTAAAAAGCTTCTCCCTCCTTCAGGGAGATACATTAATGGCAAAAGGACTACATGAGGAGCTGACATTGGCTTGTTTTATCTTGAGTCTTGCTTCTCTGCAGTTTCTTGTATGTGACTGACCCGTTATGTACCAGGTAGTCTAACCTGCTGGACCAGGTGGATGTTCTCTGAGACACCTGCATTTTGTCTGTTGCTTTTGGCGTGCTTTTGGCGTGCTTTTGGCGTTGCCCACAGCAACTTTTACTTCCTGATGGTGCCATCCGTTGCCTCATTCATCATGCAGGCCTTATAATAACTAGTTTTACCATTAACACATTTGTGTTTGAGGGGGTTGATTAATTTTTGGCTGAACCCCAATGACTGTTGGATAAGGGAGTCACCCTGAGTAAATACAACAAAGATAGAGGTATGGTAGATTAAAGGCTGGTCTGAACTTGCATTTTTATACCTAAAACCAAGCCAAGGCATAGTTATGAGCCCAAAAGATTACTCCAACAGATTGAGTTGAGAAGACAGAATTTTAATGATATGGGACTATGTAGTATGCTTCGCATCAGCTTAGGGCATGTCAACACTTGGGCAGTGTTTCTGTGTGCTGTAGGTGCCAGATTGGGGGAAAGGTACTCCACTGTGCCTGTGCAGGATACATAGATCCAGCCCGGGCACATCCTTCTCCAGTTCTCCAGAAAGGGAGCGTTAAAATGTCAAAGCATGCCAGGCAGGTTTCGTGTGAATACTTTTTGCTGCAGGGCACCTATCTGTTAACGGTTGAAAATACCACTGTAAGAAATTTACAACATATGTAATGGTTGCAAACTTGCCAAGAAGAGGATGCAAGTGCACATTGTCCCCAATGATGGTGAGAAATCCATAAATAACCCAAGGATCACAGTTTAAGAATTGCAGAGATTGGTTTCATCTTGAACTATAGAATGGCACCTCCATACCAACTAACTGGAATGGTGGCAAGAAGACAGCCCTTACTGAGCACAATAAACAAAAGCATCTGGAGTTTGCCATCCAAGGAAGATGAAGAAAGTGCTATGGTCAGATGAGACAAAACTGAACGTTTTGGGCATACACACCATCGACATGTTTGGCTGCAAAATAGGAATTCATACAAGGAGAAGCATCTCATACTGTCAAATATGGAGGTGGGTCATTGATGTCATGGAGATGTTTTGCTGCCAGTGATCCAGGGGCACTATTTAAGATCAGTGGCACAATTAATTCAACAAAGTACTGCTAGGAAGCTGAGACTTGGTCATAGGTACTGACTCCAAACATACATAAACATCCACACAGAAATTGTTACATGTAAACAACATGTAACCTTTGCTGCAATGGTCAACTCAGTCTCCAGACTTAGAAAACCGGAGGATATCAATGATTCTGAAAAGTTCCCTCCAAAGATGTGTTCTGTAAACATATAACAAATTATTGGAAAATACATTGCTGCCATCTTTGCCAGTGGTGGTTTCACAAAGTATTAATGGGTGCCAATAATACTGAGACCTTTTTTGTGGGAAATACCATTTTTGATTCCAAGCTTGCAGTATTATTGTGCATATTTATCAATAGACCGATAATTCTGGAGCCCACTGTATTAATGGCACAAAAGCCATGGTGACCTTCAGGGTAAGCACCTTTCTGATATGTCTTGTTCCTATTATGATAAATATGATGGGAAGGTTCAAGTATACAATAACATTGTCAAACTGTCATGGTTGGCCTCCCATTCATGAATGAACTTGTTGAGTACAGACTCTGCTTTCTGGCACTCTGTGCTTATTTGAGCTTGTATTACAGCAGATGAAGCACTCTCAGGGACACATAAATTATTCACTCAACAGTGGTTTTAAGGCTTTGCACCACAAGTTTTTCATTGGTCTGGTGACTTATATCGCCATTGCAAAACAGTAATTTTGTGGTCTGTTAAAGGGGTAGTTCACCCAAAAATTAAATACTAATATTTTATGTACTATCTAGCCATCCTGATAGTTTTGCTGAGATGTGACTAATTTTCTAGATTTGACAAAGTTTTTTAGATGCAGTTCACTGTGATGTAACGGATCTCTACGGACCCTTCATTTTCTGTTAATCGATGCGGCAAGAATAAAAAATAAAAAAAAGTTTATGATAGCTAGCCATCTATTCCATTTGCTGCAAAACTGGAGCTTCACTATTCTAGCAAAACTAGCGCAGTGTTGATTTTCTGCTGTAAAGTATTTTCTATTTTGAGTTCTATTAAACAACTCTATTTTCCCGGCTTCAAAAGATTTGAGCTATGATGAGGATTGTTTGTAAACTTGGAACTGTTCCTTCCGGCTGTTTGGCTTCTTGCCAGTTTACACATTTACATTTTATATGCAGTTGATAGCACAAATGTAGGTTACACATCACTCTAGTTCTGTAACAAACCGCAAGACTTTCACTTTTGTTTTGACCCAGGTTCAGAGTCAGAGACAGAATCTCATGAACTAATGTTTACAGAGTTGCACCATAAAACAAGGCAATGTTCAAAATCCAGATAAACTCGTCACAGGCAAATCCAGGCAGTCAAAACAAGAGGGTAGATTGAAGTACATGAATCCAGTGAACAAGGCAATGCTGAAAAATCCTGGTAGATAAATCATCTATGCAAGTCACAGCTCAGACTGCTACTCACAGTGCAACAAGACCTAGCAAATGAGAAACTGAGAACTAAGAAGCCAAAGGAGTATATATACAGGCAAAGCTAATGAGAAACAACTCAAGTTAATTAACTAAACAAGCAGGAAGCACCATATAAGGAAACAGGAAAATCTAAATAAGGAACATGGAAGAGTCCATTGGTGTTCAGGTGAGGGGGGGCGCTGAGGCGTGGGCGTGAGTGTGACAAGTTGAACTGTACCCATGTTGTTCTTGGTCCAGTACCAGCTCAGGTCATGAGTTTGAAAACTATTGTGGGAAGCAGGAGATATGATAACAAATTGTCAATACAATATTACATCTTTCTGCCATCTCTGCAGGCATTTTCCAACTGTTGTGACACATCACATCATTTAAACCAGGCGTGAAGATTTTATAGCTTCCTTGGAAGTACTTTTGAAAAGTGCAGCTTTATTGAGCAATAGTCTCTAAAACATTTGGATGATTTTTTCTTTTGGTTTGTGATTCCATGGCTGTCTAGCATAGGCCATATTGTAAAAAACAAGCCTTATTTATTGAAAGTTATTTATTGTACTGTAAAGTTTATTGTAATAATAAATATTTTTTGTCTGCAATAAATAAGTTAATATGTAAAAAAAGGACAGCAGAAAATCTATTGATTTAAAAAAAAAAAAAAAAAACATTATTGTATAGTATAACTCAACTAAACTGTGGTTTCACAAGTCATGTGGTAAAAACGTGTAGTCATGTAGTTTTGACTGCTTCCATGTTGTGTCATGCTTAGGTACAGTATTGGGACAAGACATTTCCCCAGGGAAAATAGCCCTGCCCAGTTTTAGTATTAGTTTTCACTGGAAGAACTTTGATGAACTTATTCTAGGGAGTGGCCTTTGATGTTATTGTTTATTGTCTTCATAGATTCCTGCATATAGTAGGCATTTTATTACCATGATCATATGGTATATTTCACTGTAACTATGAATCATCTTTATCTAGTGAATGTTGTTCTGACTGAGGCTTTGGAATACATGAAGGATAAATTAATGACTGCTGTCCGTGTGTTTTTCTCTGCAGAGAGACATGGGTGATGTGCAGCTTGTTACCAAGACCAGCCTGACCCTATCCCAGGGGCCCCTCTCCAGCGAGCCCCCCGCGTTCGCCCTCCCTCCCCGCAACGTGCGTGTGAGCCTGGGGGGCGTGGCCAGACTGGACGGGAAGGTACGAGTGACCACTCAGACGCATTTCCTCTTCCTCTTCCTCTGCAGTGAATGGCTACAGCAGCTGTCACTCTGCAGGCACAGTGTGAATTCTTCATCTTTCAGTATATGTTAGCTGAGACTGTCACAGATGCACGTGATTCCATCGGCATTAGTCACCGTCCATGCCGACCAACAGTTAGGCGAAGCGTCAAGGTTGCAGAACTGTGCAACTGGGCAATTTAATTTTTCTGCCGTCTGTGTCTGTGTGCACACTGTGTGAGTTAGGTGCTAGCCTGAGAACTTGATTTGTAACTGAAACTTCAAACCCGTTCAAAGTTTCAAGCAAATGTTAGTTTTCGCTTGTCTGCCTGAAACAAGACCTAAGATCTGACCAAAATGGCCACCAGCAACATGTACCCTATTTAGAGTTTTATTAAATGAGCCTAATGATGTCCATAGCCCACAGGTATTGTGGGTAATATTCCCCGAATGTTGTAATGGCCAGCATGTTCCGCTTCCCTCCTGACACATAGCAATTATCTTCTTTAAGTCAAACCACATGTCATCTCCAGAATACAAGGCATCATATCCCTGCACTTTCAGTTGGATCAGGTCCAAAATACCAGAACACCGCTTCGACTTGTCTGTACACCACTGACTGTGACATTGCTCCGAAAGGAGCAGATTCGATTTCATAAATTTCTGAAGTGCAAAATTATTTGAGTTCAAACCAAACCGAACTGCGTTTTCTTTTTTCCAAAGACACGCTCCCAAACATCGGCAGCTGCGTTTAATGACAAAACTGTTTATGTCGGATCGCGTCCAGACGATGTAAAGACTTCGCAGTTGGCCTGTGCTTGTCTGCTCACCGAGGGGCCGCGGCAATCTGGTTACCCGCGAACCGACGTGGCCTCATGGCGGGTGTAACGCGGAGGAAATTGAAATAATAGATGGTGAGGCTAACCTGCTGCGGTTGTCTGGAGCCTGAGGAACTGCAGCGGGAGTGTGTTTAGAGTGCCGGGATGGGGGAGAGAACTGGGCTGGCTTTGTCTCCAGACAGGCACCCTGTCAGAGCCCATTGAAGCCTGGCCACGGACTCTAAACTCCAACAGCCCAAAGACATGTGCTGGAAGCAAAGTTTAAAAGAGCCCAGCTTGGGAAAATAATTTGGGGGGGGGGAGGGGTGAGGTTGACAAAGTTTGGTTATCGTATTCAAATTTGAATACGATATTTAATTAATGTTTTTGAAGGACTGTTGCAGTGTATGGTTTTAGTCGCCTTTTTTGTTGCTGCATTAAGCATTTCAGTTTTTGAATATGTCAAAAACTGCGCAATGAGGATCAGATTAAATGTTTGACTGTGGAATGTGAGGTTGTGATTGATTTACGCATCATGCATTTTGCTTAATTCTGCACGATTTGTGTGCATGAAGCAAAAGGCACATCACTGATCTTAGCAAGGTCCATTTTTATTTAGGGAAGCTTAAGATTAAAACATTTAGTCAGGCATCAATGTAGGTTTGAAATAGCGTCTCAAACAAAATGCTTCACTTTGACTTGTGTGGGATCTCACAGTAGGGTGTTTGTTTGGAAACAGGTCTGTGCACTTGGTCCCATTGGCCTATAATTACTGGGAATCTGATTATCATGCCAACAAACAGCCCATTGTGCTGTCATCACATCTCAAGTGGGATGGTGTGGAAATTTGTCTTACTGACTTACTGACACCTGTGCTCAACCCTGTGATTTGAAAAAGTGTGAATCAGGAAATGCCCTGTAAAGTTACTCAGTATAGGAGTACTCAGTATTACTCGTAGGCGGCCTGTAGCGTAGCGGTTAAGGTACATGACTGGGACTCACAAGGTCGGTGGTTCGATCCCCGGTGTAGCCACAATAAAATCTGCACAGCCGTTGGGCCCTTGAACAAGGCCCTTAACCCTGCATTGCTCCAGGGGAGGATTGTCTCCTGCTAGTCAACTGTACGTCACTCTGGATAAGAGCATCTGCCAAATGCCAATAATGTAATGTAATGGATAATAGTACTCAATGTACCAATGTTAGTAGAAAACTGTGGGATGCCAGACTTGTGACCAGACAGGTTGTTAAAATCCTGGAGAATATGCTTTTCTGCACCCCATTGCAAAGGCGGCTTTGGATTCCAATGTGCTTGATTGTAGACAAAGCAGAAATGTAGATGGCACCAGGCCAGGTATGTAATGTGGTTAACTGAGAGAAAAGGGGGGTTTTGCTGTGCATATTTATTCTGTAATGCTGATGACTGTGTCAGCTGCTATTAAAGGAATACCTTCTTCAATGAAATGAAAGTAACAGAGAATTGGCCCTCTATCTGAAGTAGAACTGGTATTAAAGTAACAAATGAAACTTTTTGTATGAAACTGTGGTGCTCAATAATTTGTTTTACTCCTTTACTCCTCCTGGACAATAGGTCTAATATTATTCATTTTTTGGCAGATTAACACTATACATAAATGTAGTGTTATTTATGTTTCAAAGGCAGACATCTGTGCCTCCTCAGTGACATTCTTGCTCTGTGCATCGACCCAACAATAACATTACCACCAGCTCCATGTTTTACTTTCTGGCTGTTATCACAATGTGCTAAGGTCTGGAGCTTTAATATTTGCAGTCGTGGATAAACAGTCATTCCTCCCATTATAGCTGGACTTGAGTGACTTTTGAGTTTGTACCTCGCTGAATTTAAATCAGAACTGCACACAAACACGGTGGCACTGAGTAATGTGACCAGTTTTCAGGTTGTGTCATCTATACAGTATACTGTTTATGTGTAATGATAAAGCGTTGAGCTGTTTGCATCACACACCATAAGCAAATTTGTAGCCAAACAGAAAAAAGCTAGACATCCAAACAGTTGCAGCAATATAAGCAAGTGTTCAGCCTAACCCTTTCAGTGCTGGATTGTACAGTAAAATACAGCCTGATTCAGCTGAGATATGTACAGTAAAATACAGCCTGATTCAGCTGAGATATGTGCAAGCAGTGTGATGTACAACTCACTATTTTCACAGGGCTAAAAATACCTACAGTACAACATGTGATTTTCAGCTTCCATTGGTGCTGAAAAATTCAGATGGTCCTGCTTTTGGTTGGATGATTCCTTGGACCTTTATCCTAGAATAAAGATCCTCAGCTGTCCATTCAGGATTTAAGGCTGGTCGGTTGAGACTGTAACAGTTGGAAAATGTAATGTTCATGGAGACATCCTTGTATTTGAAATTGAAATATACCTTTAAATTTACCGTGAAGCTGGATGAAAGACACTACATTGAACCTGGTATTTTTGGTTAGTCTGGGTGTTCAGTGAGGTCATGCTCGCCTCTGACACCCTCAAAACATACTTTAAATATATTTCTATATCTGCATGTGCAGCCTGATTTAAGTAAAATTCAATAGACTGATTCAGCTCACTACTGTTGCTGCATGCTATATGGGCAGGGGAAACAAAAACACAGAAGCCATGTCTTATCTGTGAGATCGTTGTTGATACTTCGTCGGTAGGTATTGCCTTCCTCAATGGAATTGGGCAAAAACTCTTTCCCATCATTCAATGTTCAGCTTATACATTTTATGCCTAGCATGTCTTCCTGAGGTTTGTATGTGACTACATCATTTAAAGGTTTTTAAAAAACTGCTCCATTTAAAGTGATAATAATATGCTTTGTCATTGACTTAAAAAATTAAAAATGATGTATTTGATTTTAGCAAGGGTAATGTCTTATATAAGCTTTTGATAAAAAATAAAATACTTACCAATATACAGTATATCTAGCCAAGTTCCAAGTGTTTAAGGGAGATTTAAGGGACATGTATGTTCTTAATTTAAATGATAAAAGGCCTGTTGATGTTTGAAAATCGTGTTCGGTGACATACCTTGCTGGGACGCAAGGTCATAACTTCCATCCCCAAAGCAAGACCAGCTCTCGTGGAGCGCGATTATCTGCCCAAAATCACATTAGGTGGATTTTCCATTGACTACTGTCCAAGCGCCTTCCAAGGCCATTCTGTTTTGCTCAGAACAGAGTGGGAGTACTCAAACATATGTCTTCACATTTCAGGAATGCATGCAGCCAATGTCTTATCTACCTATAATCACTAATAAATTGTTTTATTTTTCCCCTGCACATGCCATTACATTTTTCATACTGTTTGCATTTAAGTATGTATCTATAGTTTTTATGAGACATGTGTGTGCAAATCTTTCACACCACAGTGCATGCCCCAAGGGCGTAAAGGATGTAACCCCCACTGGAAGCTGAGGTGTTTTGCATGTATGACTGCCATTCCATGTCATCTAGAACCTTAATTTTTGGATAGTTATGGTGGCCAACACACTCATTAACAGACAAACAGACACAAGGGTGTAGCACATTAATGAATGCTTTACTCAAATTTGCCAACTAAATGGGACTTTGAAGAGCACATTTTTGTTTTAAGGCAGGCACTGTTGCCTATTCAAACCAATGAACTTTAAACATGTATTCACATTGAACATAATAATGATAAGATTGTTATTATTATAAGACTAATAAGATGTTGAAGATTGATGGGACTATTGTGAGGAATACAAAATCCAACGACTAATTTTTTTTCAAAACACAGTGCTGCATGTTCCAGTTTATTCCTTGGCCTGCCCAGTGACACTACTTCCATGGCATTGGGTGTTTGATGATTCACAGAGACCTAGAGAAGACTGTGTTTACGTTGCTGACAGCAAGGTTTGATAAAGAGACAGTGCTCGTCAAATATAGCACAATTGCCAATGATTCTGCTGCCTCTGCGTGTTGCCCCCACAATTACTGAGTTCAAATAGCATTACAACAAACTCAGGTTATCCATGTAATAATGTTTGGTAATGCCGGAAAGCCAATGCCATGGGGAACAGGTTGGTGTAACTGCACTGGTAGTGTGGTACAGTGGGCACTGAATAAAGACCTTGGAATACTATTAAAAAATGAACCGTAGGCAGTTACCTGTGAGTCAGTGGCCAACTGTAGTGTACTACAAAGGTTAACCTGGTTTGATTGGCGTGCAGAGATAACGCAAGCAGGATCATTGCTGTTACCAATGTTTTGTTTGTGTCGTAATGATGCTATGTCTACTTGGATTATTTACTTTCCGAGCTTAAATTTACCTAGTTTACCAATTCAAAAGATATGAGTTGAACTTACACAAAAGCTATGATCAAAAGAAAATCAAGCAAGCTCCACTCAAATGGTAGTTCTGCTCACTTGAATGTATGACTTGAACAGTCATTGCAGAAATTGAGCTATGGTCACATGGATGATATTTAAGCAAATTAAACTTGGCAGATTTAAGCTGTCCTGACAATTGCAATTTTTTGAAAGTAGACTGTAGTGAAATAATTTAGTGAGGATGGCAGTTAAGAGTTATAGTGCTGCTTGGTGCTGACTTCATCTTGAAAAAGAAACTGAAAGTCTGTCTGTCATCGTGGCTGGATCCGGTGTCACTGTGTTTTCAGTGGTGTGGCATAGAGTGCGCTTCTCCTGTCTCACCCTGAGGGGCCTTCCCCGGCTGTGTGCTCGTCATGCTCCACGGCCGTCTTCTCAGCGATAGGGGAACGGTCCTGTGAAGATCAGGAATGCCCACAGCTACTGGGCATCAGACATCACCAAACGCTTCTGGGCTCCAATCCTCCAGCCATTTTTGCCTTTTTTGGCCAAGTTTGGGAACGGAAATCTGACAGAAACGGACCAGAGAAAGTTATACAAAAAATTCCATGTTGAATAATTGTTTGCTGGCCTGGAAAGTGCACAGGGAGGAGTATGTGAGGATTGTTGTGAACTCTGTGAAAGGTATGCTGTCAGAGACCTCACTGTAGGCAGTGGGATTATTGAAAGCAGATGTTGAATCGCGCTGTTTCAACCAGACTTCACCTCTAGAGTAACCCAGACCCTTCAGACCAGCACCAAAGAGGCACGACATCCCCTGGCTTTGGTTTCACCCAAGCCTTTAATTTCTCAATGGGATAAATTATTCTAAATGTCCACATGTTGTAATAGCTAGTCATATTGGACATCCCAGAAGAGCAGCAAAGCGGGTTTAGAGTAACAGGATCAGCAGGCCCTGGTACTGCCCATCCAATGGAGCCATAGACTACCGCAGGGCTATTATTACCATGCAGGTAGCTAATTCCTTCCAGATGTTCTCTTGGCCACTCTGTAACATACTTTTAGGATTGTTGTGCTTTTAACAGCTGTTGATGAATCTTGGAAAATATTTTTAAAGTGGTAGCTTCATTGTTCAATGCAGCATTTAGTTAGTAGGGTCACAATGAATTGGGTTCCTCGTCAGACGAACATCAGTGACCCTTGTGTTCATCGTTTCTTTGATTAAAAAACAATAAGGTGGTCGGGTACATTTGGCACAGGATGAAATTAAAAATTCAAAAAGTGCTATTTGGACCAAATGTGCGTTATAAAGTCATGTTTGTACAGTTAGTTTCATGTAATGCTACTTTTGGCTCTCATCAATCATTGTCTGACAATTCATACAATGCATGAAATACTCGGATGAAAACATTTAACAAGCAGATTATTCTGAATCAGAAGAGTAATGCTCTTTTTACGTAATAACATGAATGCAATTTTCTACTTTTGGAGAGCATTATTTGGAATTTGCAGACCAGATGTTAGAATAGTATTGAACTCATAACTAATTGTATGTTGGCATGCATAGGCCTACAGCTGACACCAGCTATTTTGCGCATGGCTGACACTGATTCCAACATTGTAGACCAGCGGGTATGAACAGTGGTTAAGTTCTGATACATTTTATGATTAGGGGGCTTGAGTGTGTACATTGAAACTTGCTTTTATTGAACAGGTAGTTTTTCATGGAATCCCTGACAGAGGCTAAGTGCAGGATTAATCGACACCATATGCCCTACAGAGGACATTTTTTCCAAAAACTGAAAGAGCCAGTACATTGGGTACTATTGAGGAATAATACATTGCCTCTTTAATGTTGGCTCGCTAGTGAATGTATTGTCATCAACTCTGGCTGTCTCTTACACAGAGCTAACACATTCAGAACTGTTCCATATCAGTTAGTGAGCTCATTAAATTCATCTACAGGGTTCAGGTTTATCTACAGTGTGTGATCACTTCTAGCATTTGGAAGTATTTCCCTCTAGGGGTTTCAACACACTTGTCTCTGGTTATTGTTTTGCACTTGTCATATGTCATTCTGGATAAGTGTGTCTGCCAAATGCCTGTAATGTAATGCAATGAGCAGTTGAACTGCTCACATTTAAGGCTTTTTAAATATATGATTTCAGCAAGAATCTGTTCTGTCCAATTCCATTCTTTCAGGAAAAGCAATCAAAAAGAAAAAAACATGCTATTTGAGAATTATGTGTAATGTATACATGGGATCCAGCCACACTATGTTTGACTAAGGAAGAGGTTACAAGCATGAGGAAATGAACCACAGGCTGCACAATGCTTTGAACATCAAAGTGGAACGATAAAGAGCTGTATCAATGAAATCCTTTCAAATGGCAAATGATGCATATGTATAAGCGCAAGGAAACAGAATTTCTACAATGGCTGTTAGAAGTTAATTACCCAGGGGAAATATTGTCATTTGGAAAGGGATATTGACAGTAGTCTAATAATGAGTACATCATTGCAATATCAGTGTTCAAGCAGTATTAAATAACCTATGCATTGGGACTTATTATGGGGTTATGTTTTATTTTATTAGTATTTTATGTGAAATAAATAACTTAAACCTAAACAATAATGGAGATAATAATGATATTTTACTCCCCCCCCCCCCCCCCCCCCCCCCCAAACTATGCAATGAATCAAATGTTGACCTTCATTGGTTATTACATTTTGAATGGCTTTTACATAGTTTTTGTCTGGATGATTTGATGCTGTGAAGTTATGTTGGCTCGATTCCAAAAACTGTAAAGTCTTGGTTGGATGACAAGTCGCATTCCGAAACTACTGTGAGTTTTTGCAACTGTCATTTAATGTGTGACAAATGTATTTTTCTCTTCAGGAACCAATCAAATGCTGTTGCCTGCTTTGTGGTTTCGCAACAAAATGCCCTTGCATGTAAACAGTTGTTTTTTCTTCTCCACTCAGTGTGTGATATTTGCGCTAGAGATTTTTGAGGTTAGCGTTTTCAGCACCCTGGCAGTTTGCGAGAAGGCTGCTTGAAAGCTGTGTAAATGTCGGTCCGGCAATTTGGATAGTCTGTCGGATTTTAATAAACACTTTTACCCAAATATTGCTTTTCTATTGTGGCTGAGGTGGAGCTGAAACGTTGACAGTAATATGGGAGAGTGGAGCAGGGTAGCCTGGAACTGGAGCCTGGAAAACGCAGCTTTATTTTCTGTGTATTTATTTTCCCTCCATTGGAATCTAAATTCCATATGGTATCAATCTATTGTCTACAAGCTGTCGAGCTTTATTAATTTGTATATTCAATCTGAAATTCGTAGCAGCTGCTCCGTTTAACAATTTCCTCTCCTTTGTTTAGATCCTAATTCAAACCAAGTGCTGTGTGGGAATGTATTGTACAGTTTTAAACGTGTTCCTAAGGTGTAATGTTTCGACTGGTTTTGGTTTACCGTGGTTCTGCTTTAAACGCGATGTCGCACAAGCATTCAGGGGGTTTTCGGGAAGGGAGGCTTAGCATTGAACCAGTGAAAAGGAAGAGGGGAGAGCAGGAAAAAGAAGAAAAAGATTGCCCATATGGTGTCCTTATTAGCTGTGGGCCCTGCCTCAAATTTGCGATGCTTCAAAGGCTTCACAGAAAACAAGTGTAGTGAGAGGAAGTGACCCTGAACTGAAGTTAACAGAAAAGGGCCGGGCTGTTTTTGCAAATTGTCTGAATGTGTGAATTACCGCTGAGAAGCAGAGCTTCATTACGGCCCATGAGAGTCAGGTGCTGCTGCTCCCTGCTGATGCTGGTCTTCGCTCTGCATAGCTAGCCCTGCATGTTCCAGGCACAGCTCTGTAGCGACCTTGCTATTTTGGGATATTTTTGTCCGTGATCGAGAACACACTGAGCAAGACTGTGTCCTATTCCGTTTTTAAGCATATCTGCTACAATTTGGACCCATTTGTTTGTTTCATTTCTGTATTTCTTTTTATCTTTGTAGTTGCATGTTGGAATTTAGACTGAGAGTATACTTATATTATCACTTATTTCCTCGTCTTAGTACCAAATGAAAAGGGAATTCCCCTTCAATTGGACTAATTGCAGTTTGTAGGCAATAGGCCTATTCATTTCCTTGTTGTGTCCAGTAATTATAAGTAAGTAAAAGAACTTAAGGAACATGAGGTGTTTAAGCATAAATCAAAATACCTGGCTCACTGTGTTCAGGTTGTGCAATAATGTAACTTTATATTTTTTGAGATACTCATGCATGCATATCGTTGTGTGTGTGAATGCACGTGTGTCACTGGGGCAGCCTATAGCCTAGCGGTTAAGATGCTTGACTGGGACCTGGAAGGTTCAAGCCCCAGTGCATCTACAATAAAATCTGTGCAGCTGTTGGGCCCTTGAACAAGGCCCTTAACCCCACATTGCTCCAGGCGGGACCACTGCGAGTCCCTTTGGATAGAAGAATTGTCTAAATAATAACTGTAACTGTAAATGTGTCTACACTGCAGGTACGAGGGTACCCCGAGCCCCAGGTGATGTGGTACAGGAACGGAAAGCTGGTGATCGCGGGGGACCGTTACAGCATGGAGCAGAGCGCGCGCGGGGCCTTCTGCCTGGTGGTGCGCGGGGTGCAGGAGGACGACGCCGGACGCTACACCTGCGAGGCCGCCAATGACGCGGGGAGCCGCCAGGTCACCGTGGAGATCACCGTCGAAGGTCCCGCCTCCTACATCAAACGCTCACCTACTCAATCTTATCAACAAAGCAGTCAATAAATCTTTCGTCTTCTGATTACTGGGCAGTTGATTTTGCATAACGTAGATATGCACAGTACAAATAAGTCTTCATCCAATACATTTAATTTACATTCGTAATAATAAATCGATTAAAACAATATATAATAACAATATGTCATGAAGATAATGACAATGGTAGGGTGAATTTAAAATAAATGTAGGCTAAATATGGATAAAAGCATGGTTGGGGATGGGTCATAGTTCATTTGTAAACAGATTAGAGATAGCCTGAAGCATTTTGGATTCAGGAGTTAGTTCCTTTTCCCTGAAAGAAGCATCTGAAGCTATATTAACAGTGGGTGGTAATAGTCACCTATAAGACCCCTCTAGGAACCCTCAGCAGCCAACTGCCTTCACAACTCTGTGTAAAGTCCTGGGCAAGTTCTCTTAAGAAAGTGCACCTTTCTGCTGTTAAAGTTCTAAGTGCCATTATAGGCCCTGGGTGAAATATGTCATTCTTTTAGATTCAAATACTTTTGTACACTTTATTGAGCATGTCTGGTGTATTGTAACCTGTGCACATCTCACCTTCTGGTCCTCATGGTTGGCTCAATTGCACCAGACAAGGTCAATCGAGCACAGAAAAGTATTTGAATCCAAAATAATTATGTATTTGACCCAGATTCTACTCATACAGATATTTACTGGGGCAATTTAGGTTAATGGGCTTGTTGAAGACTACAGCATTAGCACCGCAATGCAGATTTGACCGAACAACCTTCTGCTCACTCTCCCTTGCCCATGGTTCGTGCTGTCAGCCAACTTGATTAATTATATTTTCTTTTGATGTAACATAGATATAATCACAGAATGAATGCAACAAATCATTTGACTTCCATGGTAATAATCTAGCTGATGTGTTTAGCAGTGTCACTCTTGCTGTTTAGATGGAAATCTTGGAGAATCTTCTCATCCTGCAAAGTAAGATGTATTGGAGGACTTTGAACACACCTTGGCCAATGCACTGTCAATAGTGCCTGACCTGTGTAATCTGCTGTATGTGGTGTCTGCTTGAACATTGCGTTGTTACACATCAAAGAGGAATTGCATGTGCCTGGTACTGTGCACAGCTTGGCTCTGACAGTCTGTGTGGATGATCTTTGATGTATAGTAGTTCACAACTGTGCAGATTTGCAGGACCAATAAACATCCTTAGTACTTCAGCCTCAATAAAACACGAGCCTAAACAGATGGAGAATGCTCCAACTGTAGTTTAGGCCCACGCGGAACATTAACTTTTGGCAGTGTATGTGTTTGCAATGATCTTACAGTCTATTTTTAAAAACAGTCTGACTGTTGTCTTTTTGTTTAGAACAGCCCTTCACGTGTATTTTAATTGTTATGGATTTGATGCTTTAAATGTGGCAGAACCTATGCACTTGGAAGTCGCTTTGGATTAAAAGTGTCTGGCAAATGACTAAAATGTAAAAATGTCCTGTGTTATTCATTTGCATGTATTTTTGTCTTTTAATAATATGCATATTTTCCACCACAAACAGGGAGGCCTGGGAACAAATATAGCCTTCCATCATCCAGTAGAACTGCTGGGTAAGGCTGCTTTCCCTACTGTCCAAACACTGAATGGCCAATGTGAATGTATTACAGTATTACAGTTGGATCTCATCTTTTATGCAGTTCTATTGTCAATATTCACAAAGGGCATGATAAACGCTTCATTTTTGTAATTAAATATTAGTCACAGTCGGAGTAGTCTTGTGAATTCTTGTCAGGCTTTCGTCAGCCATCTGTTTTATTTCCTGCATATCAATAAAGCTTGTGAAAAATGTAACAATGTATGTATAATCTCACATAAGTTGTCACCTTATCTTCGTTTTAAAGTTTATCTCTGGTCAACTGGAGCCTGTGTTTTTCTCTGAACTAGCCATAGAAGGGACCTGAGTTCCTATCTCTGTCCTCAGAGCAACTCTTTGGAGAATCTTATCATGAGGTCATCAGTCGGGCTGAATTTGTTTATCCAACTGATTGTTTTGTGCTTTTATGTTTAACAGACACATTCTATGCGCTTGATGTCATTTGTGGCATTATCCTTCCCACAATTCCAGGGGGCGGCTGGGAGTGGCTTCAGTGGAGAACAGGCCCAGTATCTGGGGGGAGAGTCCCCCGAAATTTGTGACCAAGCCCTCGCGCCTCTTCCTGAAGACGGGACAGACCGGCAAATTCTCAGCCAAGATCACAGGGCGGCCCCAGCCCCAAGTCATGTGGCTCAGGGTAAGTTGTCACGAAAATGAGGGAAGCCTTTTCATAATTGTTATTTTTATGTTCATTTAAACAGGCAGGTTAACTGATAACTTTTATTTGCAGTAATAAGCTGGAGGAGGCACACTGAGTAAGGAATGCTGCAAAGCATTGTAAAGCCAATAAGATGTCAGCAGAGAGTGATTGTTTGTGTTTAAATACTACCAGGACACCAGGATTTACACCCCTGCTCTTTTGAAGAATGTAATGGACATTGTAGTAAATGCATCAGAATCTCAGTTTAATAGTGTATTATAGAACAGCACCTCCTATAGCACAGTGTCTCTTTCACACAACTGAGGAATCTTATTTACTCCAGAGAGAAGGGTGCCCCCTACAGGCTCATCGATACCTCTTTCATATCTGTACACTAACCCATCTCACACCTGCATAGCTTCAGTTTGAGTAGAGTGCAGGGTGGTATGATTGCTGCCAGAGGTGAATGGGAGATTCTTTCGTCAAACTTTTAAACGATTAATGTGGATCTTATGGCAACGGTAAATTCAAAATGGCGCTGAATGTTACCTGAGTGGAGCCAGCCACAGTGTCCACCTCACACACCCCTGTACCTGCTACTGCTCCCAGGGGGATGTGGAGCTGCAGGACGGGGGGCGCCTCAGCATGTTTGAAAAATCGGGGATCCACTTCCTGGAGATCCGTGACGTTCACACAGAAGACGCCGGAATGTATACCTGCTCTGTGGTCAACAGTGCCGGAAAAGCCATGGCAACGGCAGAACTCATCATGCAGGGTATACACGCCAATCCACCAATCACAGATCTTCTCAGCTTCCATTGCTCTTAACCACTGGCCACTGGTACCTCATGCATTTATTGAACTTTAAATTCACTATGTAATATGACATGCAATCTGAAAGACATTAGAATGTGGATGTACCTTAAAGCTGACCACATTTCTTAGGGTATGTATGTCCATATGGAGTGAACTGTGTATAAATTACAGCTCTTTGTACATTTTTCTCAAAATATAGTAACCACTGCTGGTGGTCACTTGATTACTCAGATTATTGTTCTATGCTGTGCCCCAGAAAGCTATTGAGCATTTTCTGTTTCTTTCAGGTTCAGCTTCTGAATCAAGCATGTAAGTAGATCCGTGAATAATTCCCTCTACAGAATTACAGCAGCAGAGTCTAACTAAAACTGATGTCCCATAAATTTGACTGTTTTATCTCATTGCTCCCTGGCAGACTCAAGCAGCTGTTAAATACTGTGCCTAGAAAATGTCATCGGTTATAATGTGTTTCTCTCCAGCCAACGCGGCGTAAATCTGCCGGTTGCAGTCACCCCTCTCCCAAAGACGCCGGAGCCTCTTACCATCGAGAGCGCGAGCAACGGGGTGCTAGCTGAGCAGAAACCGGGCAAGGCGAAGGAGAGGGCGGACACGACAGGAGAGACGAGGGCGCCCGACGCGGTGGAGATGAGGGTGGAGGAGAGGACGCTGGAGACAGCCCCGTCCCCCAGACCGGAGCCCCAGAGGGGGGCCGCGTCTCCGCAGAGAGCCACCAGCTCCATCACCCTGAAGGCCATCAGTAGGCCTGGGCCCCAGCTCCCCGGCAGTGCCAAGGTGCAGCGGACAGGGGTGGGGTCGGTGGAGAACCAGCCCGCCGCCAGAGCGGCCCAAACGCCCGCCGAGTCTCCGCAGCCCCCCGCCACGGCCAAGCGGTTCGGCAGAGAGAGCCGGTTGGACGCGTCGGGATCCGCCCCCAAGTTAGACGCTCACCCCATGAGCCAGGATGTTTCGGAGGGGGAAAGTGTTGTATTCGAATGCAAAGGTAACTGACACGCACTTATCCATATTTTATGGCTCTCAAAAAACTGTCGCCCTTTCAGTTAACACAAAACGTTTTCATAATGTAGGTGCAATGTTGTGGCTATACATTTGACAACTTTTCAGTAACATGGCCTCACCTGACCCCTTATACACAGCCAGTGTCTAAGTAGCATTGCATTTTTTATCAGTCATTTTTGTCGGTTACCTTTTATGTGCTCATAACCCCTGCCCTTTCCCTCTGCCTGTTCTTCTCTGCCCCCACACACACACACTCGCTCACACACGCACACACACACACACACACACACACATACGCACACACAGTGTCGGGTTCTCCAGCACCTGCGGTCAGCTGGACTAAAGATGGGCGGAGTCTGAGTGCGGGGGCGGGGATTAAGATGCAGCAGCGGGGAGACGCCCACCTCCTTTCCCTGGAGGGAGTCCGGAAAGAGCAGGGCGGGGCGTACGGATGCGCAGCCAATAACAGCAGAGGAACGGCATCTGCTTCCTGGACGCTCAGCGTCAGCAGTAAGTCCGACCACCTGTTTAAACACCTGAATGTTCGATCAATACGCAACTTATTCCATCCATTCAAAATGGGCCATTCCATCATCACTCTTTCATCAACAACAAACAAAACACTGTAGCATTCGCTATAGATGCATCACATTTTCACTAGTATTGTAGCCTTCAACATCAGTCTTATCCGGGGAGAGGCACTAACTGGTAATCTGTGTCGGACCAAAAATAGTAGCCCTTATAGAAATTCACAAGCTCCATCGTGTAAGAGGGAGCCTGAGGCTGTGTAGCTTTAAGTCATAGATGGACTGAGATTATGCTGTGGAGTTCAGGGCTTCTTGAACCTGGACGCAGTGTAGCAGCACTGTTTAGCCTCTATCCAGAGCTTCATGGTGGCACAAACAGCATGGACTAGACTGTGTCTTCATCTGACCCGTGTGGTATTTTGCGAGTGGCGTTCGGGTACTGTTCTTTCACGCAAGCGAAATTCTGCAATAACAGGCGGCCTTGAAATTGTAGGAGCCGATTACACTCATTGTTAATATGACATATCATATTAACAATGTGTAGGTCATTGGTGAGGGTCTAGACATGACCTGTTGAATTCAGTCCAAAATAATCTTATGAGCTGGAGGGGACAGTAGTATGCAATATCTCAGAATCTGAATTCTACTAGTCTTGGACAGTGAAATCATTGCTCAGAAATAATAATCAATCATTTTCAGGTCAGTAACCTACAGGTCAGAGTGTGTAGCCCTGCAGCACCTCACAATTTATGTGGCTCTTGTGGTTCCTGCAATTAAATTCAAAATGGCGCTGGATGTTAACTGAACACATAGGGGAATTACGCTATTTTCCAGGACTGCTTTGACATGCCTGCACCGGCTTACTGTTAGTTTAAGCATGTTGAAGCAATATTGGCTTTGTGAAATGCCTTGATATGATATCAGGTTTTAACAACAACTCTGGCAAATGAAGATTAATGGTTATTCAATGACTATTTAAAAGATTGAATGGAGTACTGAATATGTTAGGAGTTTTGAATTAGATTAATGATTTATGTGCATCTCAACACACCCGTTTGCTCTCATTAATAAGCCTGGATATATTGGTTTAATTGCAAGAAAGTCTATTATGGAGAATGGCAGTCTTCTCCTATTGCTCATTAAAAAAGATAAATAGATCAATACAAGTGTTGAATTCCAGCTATGCTCCATAGCATAGTTCATGCTTATTGCATTATTACATGGTCTATGGCATATGGCGGATTGTGTGTGAAGTGTGTAGACTCAAGTGTAGTTTATGAATGCAAGACTGTATTCAAGGCCACCCAACAATGTGAAGCATGCCACTGACTGCTGCCACCTACTGGTGGAAACCATATCTGCAGTCTATCAGATTAATTAAGGAATGTGTTTTTGAGGTGCTGTGACAGACTGTGACTGTTGTTATTATTACTATGATAATATTATGCAAGATTTCAAGAAGAAATGTTAATAGTATTTTTTTTCAATTGCTTGTATATAACAAATAGAAGCAAATTCATTTTTCTAGTCTGTATTCCATACCAGCTCCTCCCAAAATATATTAATAATATATTATTTATTACCTTAGAACCTTAAGATTCACAGGAGACATTCACACTCCAGTTTCACATGGAGTCAGTGGCACTTGTCTTGACAATTATTTGTGAAGCTGGAAGGAATGGTAATCAAAAAATCAGTCTTTCAAAAACAACGAAGTCCTGACAAGCATTTAGTGCATTTTGTGAAAAAATGTAAACGTTACCTATTCATGCAAACTGATATTCAGTGTAACTAAAGTATTGAGAAATTAACATTAGAAAACAAATGTTCTGGGCAATATTAAGAATAAATAATACATTACTGCGCACAAATAAGATATCAAATGAAACAATCATTGACATTACACAGCTGGTGGAGGTAAGTATGTTACATTCACAGATGTCTTTTATAATAATTCTGATTTTTGTTACTGAGTGAGTTATCATGGAAATCATGGAGTGCAGTTGGAGCTGGATTTTAGATGTCTTTGAACTTCGGGCCAGATCTGCTTTTGTATTTAACCTGAGGTGAAGATGAGAGATAGCGGGCTTGCCAGTTAAATATTTTGGGGGATTCGCTGCAGCGCCACAACAACAGCGCCGATGTTTTCTGATAGCAGACTTTGTTTGGGAATGTTTATGCCTCTCTATCTGACGATCGACCCTCCATTTTCTCAGTGCCGCTAGTTATTCCATTTTGTGTGGGCACCCTAGTCGCAAAGCCAGTGAGTGAATTAGCTGTGGAAGCCTGCCAGCTCAGTCACAGTAAACTGAACCCCACCCCCCCACCCCCACAAATGACAATCGCTTACTGTAAGTGCAACTCGGAGGCCTCTGAAAACAGTCTCCTCCCAATTAGAGAGGTTTGCCTAGGAGTCAAACATTTAAAGATTAAGGATATGGGTTAGGGCAGTTTAGGAAACTCATAAGGGTGGCTGTGGTTTGAGTCCCATGTGAGTCAAACAGCAGTGTTGGATATTTGGGGTAGAAAGCAGTTTGATAAATCTGTACAGCAGTGTTATATAATGGTGCAGTTAAGTAGTATGAAATAATGATCAGGAAGAATGGCAGAGATAATGGTATAGAACAATCGGGTAGTAAAATGGTGTAGTATTCAATTGATTTGATTTGTTTTGCACTTTTTACAGATGACTGTCACAAAGATAGAGTAACAGAAGGGCAAAAAATGGTGAAAACACCAGGTCTGAACCCCAAAATAGCAAGCACAAAAAAAAACTCCCCAATGGGGAGAAATATCCCTGGACCACGCAAGTCTTTTAGCTGAGTCTGACAATCAAATTGATGTCTGTACCCAAGGCCAGGCAATGTATATGAGCCAGAACTGTGAATCTGACTCCGAAAAGTTAGTCAGATATACAGTAGACAACAACTGTTACGTGCCAGTATTCTGCTGTTTTGAGGATGGGGCAAATTGTCACGAGTGCACACCCTCTACTTACTCTGTACTGAAATAAGATATGAAAATGTAATGAATACAAAATATGTGCCTGAGACTTCATTCTTTCATTTGGCATGACATTTAATCCATTGTGATGTCACACCCCTGCTTCAGATTTTAGGAATTATCTGTCATTTTAAAGTATGTCATTAATGTAACCGGTATAAACTATACTGCAATTTGGTGTGAATTGAACAAATCGTGGCGATTACGACCTTAAAAAGGGCTCATATTTGAACTTTGGACTATAGCACCCCCATGTGGCTTTCAGTTCATATTTTAATTTCTCTGTATTTCACACATTTGTGATGTGTGGCGAGTCTCGAATATTTACAATTTACCATTTCACAGGAAGTTGAGGATATGCACACAGAGAGATAGGAAAACAATAGGGGTTTAGCCATACAGGCTCAAATCCCTAATGATGGTATACAAGATCATGGTATAGAAGGGTATAATGAGAGAATGATATAAAAGAACATTCTGAGATAATGGTATAGGAGAAAAGTATGAGATCATGCAGAGGAGCAGTATAAGATGGTATAGAAGAGCAGATTTAGTTGTGTAGGAAAACAATGTATACCAGTGCATACTTTGTTTTCAGAGTCTGATTGTACGTTTGCCACTCCAGGTCCGAAGCTAGAAGGCCGGGCCCCAGTTTTCAGCAGTGAGTTGGAAGACTGCACTGTGAGCGAGGGCCAGGATTTCATTCTGCAGTGCACTGTGGAGGGAGAGCCAGTGCCACAGGTTAACTGGCTCCTGAATGGTGAGTGACCACATGCCCCTGTTATCATAGACTCCATGACACCCTCTTGCTATCATGTACTTTTTTCATCTGACCAGCAGATGGCGACAATAATCCTAATTTTTTTTTGCCTCCTTATGCTTTAACTGCACTACTATGGGTGAAGTGCAAAAGTACTCCATTTTGTTCATTAAAACAAAACTTTCTTTGTTTAATTCAGGTCACTACATTAATCTTTATTGATTAAAATGGTACAGTTTTAGTTTTTTGACAGCGGCAAAGGCTGCCGGAAAGGCCAAATGTATAGAGTCACTTCTGTTGCTTTTTCACCCAGTTGGAGACCTACCAGAGAGCTATCACTATACAAGTCTGGTCCAAGACAAAGGGCTGAATGTCTCTGTAGTAAGTCCACGAAGAACTGGATATTTTTACATTTTGACAGCACCTCATCAGCAGGGTCTAGGGGTCTTAGGTGCACCAGGGGTACTTGATAGCTTGAAAAAGCAGAGAGTGAAATAAATATTTTTGTAAGTAACCAGGGTGAATAAAATTTTTCCCTGCAACAGAAAAGGTTGAAAACCCCTAGTTCATATGGTATCTGTTCAGTGGAATAATTAAGTAGGTTTTTGCTAGTTTGTCCATGGTGTTTGAGACCTGGGTCTTCTTCCAGTCGTAGCTGTGCTAGAAAGTTTAATCTGAGATACTTCATGTTGTAAACATCCCATAAAAACACAGGAAACGACCTTTAAAGGAAGCAATACGTGCACATGTTTTCCTCCTCAGCGTAGAGTTTGCTTCTTTCACAATGTTTCATGTGTGTTCGACAGCTGAGGGAAATTGGGCATATGCAATCACTGTTTATCCTGAAGGAGTTCTCCTGATCAAGGAAGAGAGAGACTAACCACGCCACTGGAACCAAACAAAGTAACCATAATGCCCAAACCCCCCCATGCAGAGAAAATAACTGCAAGCCTGATGTATTAGGTTGACTCCACTAAAACCCCCTCTTAACATATTTTGGAAAAGATCCAGACTAATAACGCAAGAAATGGCATGCGCTGGAACTTAAGGATTCATTTTAGTTCCGCTTAAAGTTATTTCAGTCTCCCAGTCTGAGCTATGTTGGTTCTCTGGGTGAGGGCTGGGCTGGATCGTCGGTTCCAGTAAATGGCCGAAAGAAACGAGGAAGAAGAATGAGTCGGGCATCTCCTAGGGAACGGAGCACAGATTCATGGTCCCTTCGTCCAGCCAGAGCGATTAAACAAATATGAGGCCTGAGAGCCCATATAAAGGAAAAACATGCATTGCCGTCTCCTGAAACATTACACCCAGCCAGGCTTGGCCAGTGTTTGTTCTCTACCAGAAGACATCTGAGCTTCTCCCCCTTGAATCCCTCTGCCTGATTGTGAAGGGGGAAAAGCTACCGCTGGAGTTCACAGCTAAAGCCTTTCTTGAAACAGGGTGGCAGGCAGTTTGAAATGGGTTGAGGTATTGGTTCCCGGCTCTCAGCTCACAACCTCCTTTTTGAAGGTGTTATTCAAGTAATGTGCCATTTGTTTCCATGCAGCAGGATACAAACAGTATGCCAATGTTTCATCCTACTGTAAATGTTTCTATAAATGCAGAATTACAGTGATGCAGGCACATTGTGATTATGCATAACCAGTGATTAGGCAAATGACGTATGTGTTCACTTGCTGATGTGTCTGTAATTTGCCTTTTCAGATGATGCAAGACGTATCTGTATTTACACCTGCAGTATTGCGATGTGTCCGTACACTTGGGGATATGTCTCTGACATACTACAGTTGACGAGGGGATCGGAAACCTTTTGCTTTGTGCTTTATTTTGTAACTCTGTGTGTGTGACATGTTATCCCCTGCTTCAGACAAACCCGTGCCGTATACACACGCCTCGTTTGAGAACGGTGTGGCGAAGCTGACGGTTCTGGACGCCCTGCCGGAGGACGACGGCTCGTACGCGTGCGTGGCGGAGAACAGCCTCGGCAGAGCGACGTGCACGGCGCGGGTGACCATTAAAGGTGAACTGCCCTCACTCAGTCTCCAATTACATCACATTACATCTCAGTTCGGTCCCCTTTCTCCCAAAGGGACTGTAGTGTGTCACGGGATATGCATGCCCTTAAGTTAAAGCTGACAGTCTGCACTTTCACCTCATATTCATCGCCAAATCCAATGTGCTGAAGAACAGAGGCAAAACAACAAAAAATGCCTCACTGTTCATATACTTACGCACTGCATTGTATATGTACAATACAGTCAGATAGTTTGTCAGTATACCTCTGAAGTGAAATGTGGAAATAATATCGTACAAAATGTCACACTGCCTAATGATTGCGATAGTGAACCATACCAGGATGAGTTACGGTTGAACTCAGTGGCACTAGTAATAGGCGCTTGTATAATGAGTGATCTATAGCTTCCTTTCAAACATTGTAATGGCCGAGGCCATGACCCCTGTCGCCATACTGAGCATAAACCTGACACAAATAATGTTAAATATGCTTACATTTTCATTAGAAAGGCAACAGAAATGTATTTTTCTGAGCCGACTTATGGCTTTCTTGTCATAAGTGAATTCTTCTTTTTGCGGTGTTATTTTAAGGCTGAACAGATGTCTTGGGGTATTATTAAAGGAAACATCCTCTTTTTTTTCTCGGCTGACTTTTTTGTGGCAGGGGTCATCTTCACTGGAGCAAAATGTGAAATACCATCGTTTTTCCCACACAGAGTCCTCGCATGCCTTCTACACCAAACAGAGCCTTTAACTGGTTTACATTTTCTATTTGTTTAAAGTTTCTTCATACTCTGTGGTGTTTTCCTCACTATCCCTACTGTCGCCAGGGTAATTTGTCCCTGCTGTCTGATCGGCCGTCTTGGTTGAATTTCTACTGCGTCACGTTCAGGGTAGAAAGCCCGACAGTAATTATGGACAGACCCAAGGCTCAGTTGTGAAGTTAATTCAGCTATGTGGCCGGGGTAATGTGAGAATGTACTAGCAGACAATTCTGCTCATCATAACTGAGTCCATGCAGGCAGATGGGGTTTGGGGGTGGAGCTGGGTAAAGCAGAAAAAGTAGGAAAGGGTCCAACTGACTGAGGAGAAAGGAGCAGGCCTTGAGTCAGTGCCTCAGTTCAGTTCTCATTATTCTCCCCATATGTAGTGTTGCTAACCCGCTGGACATTTTTAACACCCATGTACAGCTTGATACTGTCTTATTATTATTCAATTATGCAATGAAATACATGTTAAATAAAAGGTTATGAAACATGCAGACAGGTACAGCAATGTCGTAGATTTTTGAAGATTTCAGAAGATTTTTGTTCTGATTCCAGGTCCCATCTCTTTGGTTCATTTTTTTTTTTTTTTTCGTGTCAGTCTCGATTCTCTGTTTTCGTTCAGGCAGGGGAGACACAAACTCTGGCGATGAGCCATTTTCCATATCTCCTCGTGTGCCCCGTGAAAAAGCAGCCTTTTTAGGGGCATTGAGGCTACCGTCACCCTCGTGCCACCATGTTCCTACCCTGCGGATCCAGCAGGGTAAACAACCTCACTACGTACAGATGGAGTGACTGGAGACATACTGTAGCATTTATTGGCACGCAAATCTTTCCCAAGGTTATAAATATTTTCTGAGAGATGTATACGTAATAGAATACATACATTCCCAGAACCACTGCTTTGGGGAATCCCTGTGCTTTATTTATTATTTTTTAATATACAGTATTTATTTTCAAAGGTTTCATCTCATCAGGAGACTTTAACAATGACAAGCACGGAAAACAGGTTACTATCGAAGCAGAATCTAACAGTTTGCACTGTAAATGTCACCAAAGCAAATATTCCCTTATGAAGTAAGGATATTATTGCGCAGAATGAGGGGGGTGTATTCATTTAATGGGAAGAACAGTGAGCACGCACAGTCAGCGTTGAGTATGGACTGTGTCTGTGCTGTGTGAGAACCGAGCATGTTTCCACAGATTGACATCCTCATAAATCTGATTAACTGTCTCCTATTAGTTCTAGGGGGAAGATTCGCTCGGAAGTTCAGCCTCCGTGGGTGTTCGGAATGTGAAGAAGGGGTTAGCTCTTAAAATAAAGGAGGTTCTAGGAGTATTGCTCTAAATCTGTGAAGATGAAAATGAGCGGTTTAACATCAGCCCTTGCGGTTAAGTGGTCCTGCAGTATCGTTTGACGCTTATTGATATGTGGAAGAAAATTAGGTCCCTAATCCAAAGTGTGGGAGAAAAATATTTTTGTCAATATTTCTCGAAAGCCTGTTGTGCAATGTTTTATTGCACAAATGAGGTTTTTTACGAGCTACTTGAACGTGTTAGGAAAGCAGCCGTTTTGGGGCTACGCCAGCTACTAACTGTCAATGACATCTTGGTCAGTATGGGAAGTGAAATCCTGAAGTTTTGTCTGTGGTTATAATCGTAGAGAAATAATTTCTCAGTGTAGCATGTTTTATTTCATTTCAGATTGAACACTGAGTATTATAACTGCATCTTATTGTTTCCTCTTTGTGCTACCAATATTTTTGCTTGAGCGCCATTTCTAAATGCGCTGTGGGTGTTGAAATTGGAGGGATTAAGAAGCTTTGTCACAGAAAGGCTTGATTCTTGTCTCGGCTGATGTGTAAACTGTTAGAAAAGGCTGTTCTGATCACGGTGGTCTGAGACTGCATTAGTGAGACCCTGTTTGAAGTGCCCTGGTGGAAAGATATTGCATTGAGTCTTGGATCCCCCCTGAGGTATGATGGGTATGTATACAGACACTGCGAGTGTTTAGGAAAATGCTGCGTCCGGCCTGTTTGGTTCTGCGAGCGGGGTCCTGACGTCCTGAGGGCTAGATTTATTAATCCTAAGGGCCCGCTACGTATCACCAAGCACCATACATGGTAAACGGGGACCTGTGAGAATGGATATAAGGGCAACTCGTACTTTTGTTCTTTCTCAGGGTGCTGTTAACATGAGCTAAATACTCCTCCATATTTCAATGAAATTGTTCAGTCAACAAAAGAAAGCTTTCAGTCATCTTATTTTTTTGCCTGTATTGCTTCGCTATCTAATGGATAGCTGTTGCTTGCATTAATTGACGCCAGTTGCTGCCATTAAGATTTTTTAAAAGTCTGTTTGTGTGTTTTGAGCATACAATGTGCAAAGCCCCATCACAAAAAATATAATTTGAAAATCCATGACTTTGAGTCAGTGTTCTCATAGCTTGCAGTCTTGGATGTTGACCCTCCAAACATCCTCCAAAGTCAAACCCCGTCTTGGCCCTCATCAGATTAGCCTTGCATGTTGGATTCTGGGAACCTGCACCAACCAAAATCCAAGTACAGTTATTTACAGTGGATTGTGGAAATCCACATTGGTTTGAAGTCATCATAAAATGTAGATTGCATTGCATTTATTTGAGTTGTGAAACCACAACCTGATCTTCATATCCATATACAAATATTTAAACAATGGCAGTTTAGATGGTTGTCTAATCAGTGTAAAGTGTCCTTAATTCACCATCTCCAGTCACAGATCTATTATTAGGTTGTTTTGCCAAGGGTTGTCGTTCCATGTCATCATGTTTGATTTTGATTTCATCATCCTACTTTCTATTTCACTGTGTGATTCCCAGTCACATTAGATTGGAGCTCTTTTTGTGGTTATTCTGCAAATTGAACAGCAGAAACTGTAAGAAACACAAGTGTGATTCACCTTATTATTGTACCCATTGTGCTACATGCATACAATCAAAGCTTAATCCACAAACTGAAATAAAAAACCTATATTTTATTAAAGTATTTTTTTGATAATGGCACATATACCCCTCCCCCCTCTATATTTCCAATAACTGTGGTTTGTGGCTCATAATATACAGCGTGTGACAGAACTAGTATGTGTATACAATTTGTTGTCATAGCAGCCATTGTGGTAATAATAGTGTTGGATGTCTTGCTCTATAACAAAGGTTTTTGGAACAGGTCCCAGGTGGTACCATAACTCTACAACTTTCATCAATGAAGAATGACTTTTCCACGGAACTGTATACCATGCGTTTTGTCATTAGAGATTTGAGAGCTGATTTCAAGCTAGAATCTCCTGTACTTTCCCATGTGATTATTTTATTTCAGACCACATCTCCCAGGAGAAATGCTGAGGGCTTTTATATTCAAGGCAGTCTGTTACTTCTTGTTTGTCCTCCATGCATTAGGAATCCATTAAAGCTCTACAGAGTGCATTTAAGTATGCCGTCTATTCAGCATTGTTAAAATGACTGCATAAATATTGTTTAAGATTACATATCTTAAATAATATAATACCTAGATTTCTTCCCTTGTCTACCATATATCAGTTGTAATCCTTATCAGTGTGATGACAGCATTACTGGTACCACTTGTACATTTGAAGAGGGTATATTTTTAGCATGCCTTCTTGTGTCACTTGTAATGGATGGCATGGATTGGGAACCTTTTCTCTGCCCCTTCTCTTCACTGGTGATATCAGAAAGGACCAAGTATGGGTCCCTGAAGCACTTTTCATCGGAACACTATAAATCTAGTTTTAAATAACGTACCAGCTCAGGGTCTGCTCTGGTGTGCATACATGGGCACCTGAAAGAATGTTTGCAGGATGGTCACACTAATGAGTCACGATGTTCTGTGTTTGGTTTCAGAAAAGCAGAGGGCCAGAAGGACAGAGCCCAGTGCAGACCTTGGGGTAGGGAAGAGGCCCTTGGCCCCGGTGTTTCTCAAAGGTCTGAAGGATTTGAGGGTCATGGATGGGAGCCAAGTCAGCATGAGGGTGGAGGTGAACGGTGAGGGCTTTGCTCTGACCAGTGTCCTTCCCGACACAATTTCTTCTGCAGTCTGCAAACCAGCCATTAGTCTCCTCCTTGTGCTTCGAACATCATGTTTGTTTTGGTCACTGGCATTTCCTCAGTCAAGCCAAACCCATCATTATTAGTTCGGACTGATGCGTCTGGCTTTCACATTTCCTTTTGACTTATAACCTTTTGCGGGTGGGGGAGGGGGGTGGCATCCGCTCCCTTTTTAAGGAATTACTGGTTCATTGCACAAGTTACAGGACTCAGAACTTGACTCTCATGAAAATATTTCCGCATTTGAATAATTCTTAAAAATTTGCTTCTTTTTTGTCGTCAAGGAAGTGTTCCAGTTTTGTCAGTCTATGACAGATACGTTATCAGAATTATGACTCTGTCTCCTTGTATTAACTATGACTGCCGCACAATGTTTATCATACCTTCTTTCTGGAACATTCCTTCAATGGTCTTTTAAGCTCTTATTTGTTTATTTTAATCTATTTATAACTGTACACTTGCAAGAACTAAGGGAAGAGCCCCAGTTATTTATAGTTAACATGTACTGTTGAAATTCAGATTAAGTAGTGGTGTTTATAAACTTCATGTCAACCCTTTACATATTCTGTGTGTATATACTATATATACTTATAAATATACCTCTGAATATATATTTAAAAAAAGAATAATTCAACATTATCCTATACACTGATGTCACCATTCTCGTTGACAATGTTGTTGACATACACCGATGTCACCATTGTTCCATGTTGTCATCGTGTCCCAGGCAATCCCCAGCCAGAAATTGTGTGGTTGCACAATGGCAAAGAAATCCAGGAGTCGGAGGACTTCCATTTTGAACAAAAGGGGAATGAGTACAGCCTGCTCATCCAGGAGGTTTTCCCAGAGGACACTGGGAAGTACACCTGCGAAGTGTGGAATGCCAGTGGGGTGGCTCGCACCGAGTCTACGCTAACTGTGCAAGGTACCTCACATCATAACACACAAAGACACACACGTGTGCAGGGTATGTACAAATACATGCATGCACAAATAAACATGCATACACTCACTCTCACACACCCACACACATGCACACACACATGTACATGTACACACCAGCCTCCCCAAACACACACACACACACACACACACAGTATACTGTATATATCGAGATAAAATGAATCTGAAAATGTGTATTCCTGTACAGTAAGGCATCAGTGTTAAAGATCAGTAATGGTGGGTTCCCTGTTTCAGAACCTCAGGAGGGGGTCCAGCCCTGGTTCATCACCAAGCCCAAGTCTGTGACAGCCAGCCTGGGCCAGCATGTCCTGCTCTCCTGCGCCATCGCCGGAGACCCGTCCCCGCAGTTCCTGTGGCTGAAGGGGGGCCGGGTGCTGTCCTCGGGGGAAGAAATGGAGATCCTGCAGAAGGAGGACGTGGTGTCCTTGCTCATCAGGAGAATGAAGCCTCACCATGCGGGAGACTACGAGATCAGACTAAAGTACGAGTCCTATTTAGAGCTCTTTCACTCCGCTGTTAAATGCACTCTCTCAGACACCTCGATCCTAAGATTATATAACTGTTATACAACGTCCCCCACTGCATCTGCAGTGCATCGATATTTGCTTGAGGAATGCGCTGTTCTGTTGTTCATTTCCACTGTTAATGGCAACAGTCTGTGTACTGAGTGAAGAGGAGCTCTGTGTGTGAAACACAAAGCCCAGACCTCTTAACTGTTCAATCTGAAGCTAATATCTGTTGTATTCCCCACTCTGGAAGGAGGAATACTGGATATGTTTATTACCATATAAGGCCTGCACATTTAACATTTTAACGTAAACACAAGGAGGTGTGACCTGTGCTGATTGGCCGAATGCTTTCCAGAAATAGCCCAAAGATGGGGCCCAGCTTCCGAGGGGTTAAAAGTTTAAGTAATTCCAAAATAAACATAAGAAAAAAAAAGAGAAAAAAGAAGAACCCAGAAAGCAGTGTGCTGCAGTTCTTCCCCATTCCTGGTTCTTTTCTCGATCGCAGAGCAAGACAGACTTTTCTGTGGAAAGAAACTTTTCTCCATTTTATCCCCTTTTCCTTTAATTTTCCACTGTGACCCTGCTCTGCACCCCCTTCCCACCCCCCTCCTCTCGTTAAATCCTCTTCTCCCCTCTTCTCAGGAACTCGGTGGGAGACTGCAGCTGTGTGGCCACTCTGCTGGTCAGCCAGGGGAACTCAGAGCTTTCCTCAGCGTAAGTGCGCCTCTCAGGCGACCCCCTCCACCCCCCCAAATTCTTCACAAACGCACCCCTCCTCCCCCCCCTCAGCTCTGCCCTGTCTCTAAAGCAGGTAATCGGCCAGTGCTGCGTGCCCGAAAGCCACAGAAACTGTTTACATCCCCCAGCTGTGCCATTGTTCAAAGGCAGGGGGGGCTGGAGACACGCTCTAGGGCTAGGCTCATGCCCTTATAAGGCCACTGAAGTCATCACTGATGCAATAAAGCAATGAGTTGTATTCCTCCAATTAACCTATTTTAGACAGTAGGCTGGGCCAGCCGGGGGCTTTTAAAACCACCCCGTTTTTTCCCCCCCTCCCGCCTTTGGCCGCTGCAGAGAGCCTTGTCAGATTTGGGAGGGAGCTGACGGGACAGCGCGGGACAGAGGAGCAGCCTGCGAGAGGATCGGCAGGAGCAGCAGCGCAGAGGATTCGGGCAGCAGCAGGGGCCTCCTGAAGAGGCGCGCAGAGACCAAGGAACACGGCGAGGACCAGGTCCGCCAGCAAGAGGCCGAGCAGAGGGACTTCCGCAGCCTGCTGTCCAGGAAGGTCGTCACCAAGAGCGTCTCCGAGGAGGACCTGAAAGAGCTCAACGCCGAGCAGATGGACTTCAGGGCCAACCTCCAGCGGCAGGTGAAGCCGAAGCCGCTACCGGAGGATGAGCGGAAGGGCAGCAGCCCGCAGCAGGTGGACTTCAGGGCCGTCCTGGGCAAGAAAGCGGGGGCGCCCTCCCCGAAGGCCGGCGAAGCCGCCAAAAACCCGCCGACCGACTTCAGGGCGGTGCTGGGGAACAAGAAGAAGCCGCCGCCGGCCGCCGTGGAGAACAACGGGGAGAGCCCCGGACCCAAGGCCACGGCCGGGGAGAAGCTGAAGAACGACGTCAACTGCGTGGACGGTGGGATTATCGATAAGAAAAATAACAATATCGGGAAGCAGCCCGTTTTCACGCAGAAGCTGAGCGACGCCGCGGTGCTGGACGGGGAGTGCTTGAGCTTGCAGTGCCAGGTCGCCGCCGACCCTCAGCCCACCGTTACCTGGACGTTAGACGGGAAAGTCGTCAAGGCGTCCAAGTTCATCGTCCTGTCCAATGAAGGTGAGAACCCAGTACTGAGTGACAGACAGCACCTTATTATCACTGAATTTAGAGTTATTATGTAAGATTTCACTGTTTATATGACATTGCTGGTCACAAAAAGAGATTTATCTTCATGAAACTGGAGCAGTTATTTGTAAGAATGTCAATTGTAGGTTAGTGATTGTAGGTAAGCTCTTGCTTCTCTCACAGAGCTTTGACAGTGTTGTCATAATAATAGATTATTTGACATAGGAGAGTCAGGATTATTTTAGCTCTTTTACCTCATAGGCCTATTGGGGTATTTGTTTTCATGTAAAAGAGGGGCCGGTGTAGATTTCCTGTCTCTTTTATTCTTCCCTAAATAGAAAGCACAAGAATAGCCAGAGGGTTCCCTGTGTCTGAATTCCTTTTGGTCCCTGACAGTTTTATATGGATAGTATTAATCCTTTTTCCGTTGTTTCAAGCAGTGTCATTTCACGCATGTTGAAGTGATGTATGGCATTCCCGCATCGCATGCGAAGCTGCTCGCCTCGTTATATTCTGCTTTAACGATTCAGCCCGTGCGTCTGTGTGCGTTGCAGCTGGGCTCAGTCCATGCGCCTAAATGTTTCCAGCTTCACAGTGCTCCGGTCCTCTCGGTTCGGGCGTAGCTACGTTTGCTCGATGTCGCGCTCGATCTCCACGGTTCAGCTCCGACAGTACTACTGCTTGTGGCTGACGTGTGTTTTGCGGACAGTCCTCTGCACAGGTGTAACCTGAGCCCAGCCCCATCGTGATCCTTTTTTTTGTTTACACAGTTGTTTCAGACTATTGGTACTTCATCCTTTATGTGAATTAATCAGTGAGACCTTTGCCATTTTAATTCATATGCTTAAGCCACTTGCTTTTTTTTTTTTACAATGCGATCCAGTATGCATCTTGGTGAGCACGTTATAACTAGTCACTAGAAAGGTAGATAGATTTGATTGATACACAGTACAGTATTCTGTGATTGTCAGATCTCAGCAGCACCTGTGTTGATGAAATATAAAGAGTGGAATTCATAGGTAATGTGTAACTATTAGCCATAAAGAGTAAAATAAAATGTTCAGAGTAACAGAAGCAAACAAAGTGAAAGTAAATGCAGCATATTAACTAACACCGCGGCAGCAGCGATACAGTATGAAACTGAAACGGTTTCTATTGCTGTGCCAAAAAAACCCATCACTGACAGCAGCTGATTCCGTCAGAGAGAAGTGTTTACAGAGTCAAGCCATGGGTTTGAAAAGGACAGCGAGACACGAACTGACATCCTAACGGACGCCAAGTGTGCGGTTCCTAGGAAACGGAGCAGGTGCCCGTGGAGATAAGGGCCTGTGGCGTAGTTGCTTTGTGGAATCAAGGAGAAAAACACAAATCATAGCAGACATCGAGGGTTCCAGCAGAGGCCTGCTGTCTTCACATTCTAGCTGCCATTTTGTGGGACACAAGTGGTCAAGAGTCCTTTCTCCTGTGCAGGGCTTTTATTGCAATGTAACGGCAGCCTTGGGTGCACCTGCTCTTACATGCACACTTCTGTGTAATTTATGCCAATAGATGAGGATTGTCCTCTTTGTGATCAGTGAAACATCCCTTTGTGATCGTTATTTATCTTATTTTTCTCCAAAGCGACTTAACAGTTGCACTTATCTTATAGTGGCTATTCCTGGGCTTGAACCTGTGGTTTTCTGTTCAGCAGACTGCCCTGTGGTGCTGACTGCATTCTGTTGCTATCAGAGCAGTGCTATGACCAGAGGAGGAAAGTCCAGGCGTCAGAAAGTCCTGCCATGTGTTTCTTCGACCCAACTCACTCTCAGCCAGCTGATTTCACTGATTATTTCTATCTCCTGGCTGAAGAATTGTGCAGATCCAGGAGATTGGAACTAAATATTGTTGAGGACTTTTACTTTCTGAACCTGGTTTTTACACCTGTGGCCACGACCCAGTCTTGGATGTCAACACTGCCTCCCATTCATACTTGCTATTGCACAAATGTAGTCATTCTGCCTTAAACATCAGCCCTCGCAGCTGTTCCAGAAGCATATGTAAAATGGAACGTATGCGTTCTTGCACATATTATTGATATGTTAATCCTGCATACATTTAGTCTCTGATCTCCCATCAAGATCAAGAAAAGGTTTTTGAACAGTTTATATTTGCCTGGGCCCATTTCCACAGTCTTGCTTTTGAGGTTGTGTTGGACCGTGGCTGCACAGAAACCATCCGGGGACCGTTTCCCAGACCCCCCTGACCGTGAGTTTTTTCATCCCCAGGAGGAAAGTGCACCCTCACCATCGACAAGGCCCTGCCCGAGGATGAGGGCCAGTACAAGTGCCGGGCGGAGAACGCGGCCGGCTCAGCCGAATGCGACTGCATGGTCCTGGTGGATGGTGAGTGTTCGCGGGAACTTCCTGCCCCGCTCCCCCGAGCCCCTCCCTGCCCCGAGGCAACTTCCTGTCATTAAAGCGTATGATTAGCAGCTGCGATCCCACTTCAGTTTCTCTCTTGCCGCACGTCCCATTCAGGGTTATGTAAATTACACCTCAAATGGTCCCGAAAAAAACAAGCTTGCTCAACAGATGTTTCATACAGCAGTACTTTTTAGCTATAATGTCATGTAAAGTAAAGTGTTATCATTGAATTGTTTATAGAAAAGGTTTCATGCAGCAGTAGGACAGTGGCAATATATCGCATTCTGAAATGGTGTTGACAAAAGTAGCCAAGTCATTGGACTGTGTGTTCATGCAGATGGAGCTTGTTTGGTAAAACTGATAAAATCTCATGAGCCTGGAATGCCGATAATTTGTCCTCTGATTACATTACGAGTAAAAATGCAAAAATGTAGGAAATAATTTACTGGAAGGAGCTGCAAAACAAGTGTGTCACGTATGTCCCCCTTATTTCCAGACCCTACAGACGCCAACATGACACCGGCTGACAAGAAGACCAAAAAACCTTCTGCTCCTACCACGGAGAGTGAGTTTCCAAAACACGCTGCTTTATTTCCCAAAAAGGAGTGCTGTGGGATTTGTGTGTGTTTCCGACTGGTGCCGGCTGCTTGTCCGGAGTCTCTTTATAGCATGTGAACGCAGGGAAATGCTGCTTGTACCCTGGCCTTGCTCATCGAATCTTGCCGATCTCTTTTCAGTATCTGATCACTCCGGCATAGATCAGGGCAACATTAATCACTTCAAATTGTTAATTGCGATACAAGCCGATTCATGCCGATTGAGAAAAAACCTTGTGTTTAAAAAGCTGCTCACGAGCACTTTCTGATCTCTCCATCTTTACGATTAGAGCTATCTGAACAAAGTGGAGGAGAGAGTGCACGGATTCTTCCTCTGTGGTTTTTGCATGGAATTTGAGCCTGGGAAGAGCGCGACGAGCCTCCCGCACCGCCCTTTAGGAGGGCTCTCTTCAGTGCGTGCCTGCCTCCGTGAAGCCAGCTTTACTGCTCCCTTCATGTTCAGCAGCTCTCAGGGTTCATAGGCTGGCCCGGGCACTCAGTGCACTCGGTTGTTTGACAGATCTAATGTTAATTGAGGGCTGTTTGTCTTTGAGCCTGACACACGGCTGGAGCAGGAGCTTAGAAGCAGACCTGGAGAGAGGGAGAAGGTGGGAGAGAGAGAAGGAGAGAGAAGGAGAGAGAGAGCCTCTTGCATGGCTGCCCTGCTCGCTCACCACCTTCTCCCAAACTGCCATGTAAGGCCTGTGTCTCCCGGCTCCTGGCCTCTCGTGCCCAGAACGGCGCATAAGCCTTTTCCCCCCATATACAGAGGCTCTGCGGAGCTTCTGCCAGATTTGGAATACAGTCGTCTCTCCCTGGAACGTTACTGCTGGAATCGACCCTTTGAAATCCCACTGAAAGGAATGAGAATTTCATAACAGGAGGTCTGTTATTGGCATGAGAAACAGACGTGATTCTTTTTGCCAGTTAGTTGTTTTGTTCTTGGACAGAGTGGGTGGCTTATTCCCCCAGCAAAATATTGCTCTACCATGACGAAAATGTACAGGAACATTTGGCCTTGGGGTATAGCTAGAGACGAATACCATGTCCTGGCCCTCATATGCACAGTGGGATCCCATAGGACCTCATATAGAGAACTTCACTGCAAACTGTGAAACATAAACTGGCAGCAAGTCACTGAGGTCGACGTGCTAATGGTCAAGCATAATAGTTTGACATTATCTGTTCGTGGCTGGGCATGAAATGAGTTTGCTTTTGTTATGCTTCTTAAGGCCATCCTAAATACCTTTTTATATTAAGAACAAACAGATGTTCACAGAGCAACTTTCCTTCATCCCTGTTTTATGAAGTATTGAAAACGAAAATGCCGGAAGCCTCTGGAGAGTTAGCGTCTGGGTCAGAGGAGTCCGCTCACGTGGCATTCCGAGTGGGGTTTAACTCTTCATCGTCACGCGGTCGAAACGCGCAGTGTTCCACGCTGTCGGACAGGGTGCCGGTTTGAGAGACATTCCGAGTGTGTGTGACCGCTGGTGATGCGGTCGGGCAAGGAGGGGACCATGGGAAATGTGCGAAGCCAGAGCTCCCTCCTGCTCAGAGACTGCTGTCGCAGTGCTACAAAAATAAGCCTGCTTTTCATCCCAGCTGGAAAACGCTAACCCCGCGCGTTTATTTTATCTGTGCCTGGGGGCACTGTCGCTTACCGGGTCCTGGAGGGCTTACGACACTCAGTCCCATCTGGACTGCCACCGAGCTTCCTTTCCCATTTCCTCTGTCCCAGCGAAAGGGTACGGTGGCCCAAGTCTGCAGGGGCCACACGGATACCCGCAGTGGACATTTTCCAACATCTACATGTCTGCTTTTCCCTGACCTCTGGGTCAACTGTGATTCCAACAGGCGGCTTGACAAAATAAGCTCCGCTGAGCCTCATTTTGCATTGTGGCAAAGTGCATATTAGTGCTAGCCCCGTGTAATGGATATAGGGGCGCTGTTTATAGATGTGCAATGCTTTAAGACTGCAAGGGGACTTGGTCCACATGTAGGGGACTGAAGGTTCTGTTGAAAACATGTGCCTCAGTCGTTTACTGCAGTGTTGGGCAGGAGACTGAGGTTGGCCACATCTATAGAGGTGTGTTGACTGTAGAGTCCAGTGTTATGCAGTTTACTGTGTTTTGTCCAAACATGTGAACAGGCCAAGCCCATGTTTCAAAGCACAATTAAGGGTAGTTATGTTTTAAAGAATTTGCTCCACCTCCTTTCCTTTGAACAAATCCATGGGACATAGCCTCTACATCACAACAGGCCATGGCCCTGTAGCTGCTCGTTCCCTCTCCTCATTTAAAATTTCTTTGTAAATATGTTTTCTCCCCCGAATTTTCTTCCAAATTTGGAATGTCCAACCGTGTACAGCCACGCTCTTGCCGCAGAGCGTAGATAAGCGCGCATTCTCCTCCGAGTCACGCAGTGTCACCAGCTGCTTCTTTTCAGGCCGCAGCCCACAAGCCTGACCCTGCGCAGAGTCAACACTTTATGTGCGGCTTTAGCTAGCGGGCCGCTGGCGCTCAGTTGACCGGGGGGGATCGCGATGAGACGCGGATCAAACGTCGCTAACCCTGATGCTGATGTCATTTATGTGCGGTCCTGCCAGGGATGCCGGCCGCAGATGGCTCTGGCATCAGAGGAGCAATATGAGCCTGTGTTTTTGTGCTTTTAGGATTCTGCTTGCACATCTGATAGTGTTTACGGGCAGGTGGAAAAATCCATCTCAGTGCTTTGTTCAGGGAGCAGTACTGTATTCTCACTAGCCTATTACTGTGTCATTCACTTTTAAAACCTTTAAAAAAAAGGATTTAATTCACTTGGATGAATGGAAAATTTGTACTTACATGTTATAAATGTATTTTTGTCAAAGAGCAAAATGTAGGTTTGTCAGACATACAGCCTGTTTCGGTACAGTCGACTGATTGAATTGACGAAAAGATATACGATCGCGATGCACAGCATTTCGCTGAAGCACCTCCCGTCAGCAGAATAATGGAGATGTAGATCATTGTGAGATGTCGCTGTGAGGGTCATGTCATATTTACGGCATCAGCGTGACCCTCTGAGGCTGACTTCTGTGCTTCCCTTAAACTACAGCTCCGTTTCTCAAGAGCAGGGCCTGCAAAACCACACGCTCTTTGTCAACTGACACTTTACAAGATTTGTTAACACCCCCTCCCTTTAAAAGTACCCTGCATGTACTCAGCATCTTGGGGAAGATATACTACAGTGTGTACACTGCTGGTACCTGGGGAGAGAGTAGATCCATCACCTTGTGGCCAGAGTGTCCTTCCTTTTAAGGGTTTCGTCCCCAGGGCTGTGACACCAGTACTGAAAGGTACTGACACCACTGATTCCGAATGGACTAATGCTAGCACTGGAGTAATGGCTTGGCTGTGTCCCACTCTGACTCTACACGGCCAAGCTGCAACAACAAGAGAGTCATGCAGGAATTGCAGAGCCTGTTCCAACTAGTGCAAGGAAATGCAGTTTAATGTACACTTATAAATACAGTGCATACGTATTATAAGCTTAAGTCCGTAAGTATTTAGACAGTGACACTGTATATAAAGGGCTGCAGTTCCCACAGGTTTCCCAGGATATGGGTGTAAATACCCACACATTAAAGCTGACAGTCTCTACTTAATCCGCATATTCATTCATTGTTTATCCAATATGCTGCAGTTAAAAAATTGTGTCGCTGTCCAAAAACTTACGGGCTGCTCTGTACTTACAAACAACCCACTTATACACTCCCGTTTTAAAGTTTGGAATCACCTTGCCCTTTTCTGATTTCATATTTCATTTCCTCTGTTTGTAATCAAACAATTCACATGTGGTCAAAGCGCAGGCTCCAATCTTTTATTAAAGGGTATTGTTTATACCTTTTGGTTTTTCTTGCAGTAATTAGAGCACTTTTTATATGTAGCCCCTAATTTCAATGTTTGAGACAAACTAACAAAATGTCAAATCAAAGAGTCATGTTTTGTATTTGGTTGCATATCCTTTGCATGCAATGCATCCTAATGTCTGTGACCTATCAAAATCATCTGGAGTCTGGATATCTTATTTCCAGGTTGTCCTACAAGTGATATGAAAACTCTTTGCATTGGAATGGATCTCTGTAGGAATTTTGGGGCGGGGCTAGATTCAGCTGTAAATTACAGTGATACAGTATAGAACACATTTGTTGGCTAAATGGCTTTATGTCATCAATGGTCCAAGGTATCAAATGATCCTGCTTCAACAGTTAATACAATAATTGTTTCTCCGGACTAACTTTCCCATTGTACTCAATGGAAAAAAATATTTAGGAGAAACAACCCTTGATGTATCTACTGTATATTCAGTGGCAGCACACAGGTTTGAGACTGGTTTGATACCATGGACCCTTAATGACTCAACGCCATTCAGCCAACAAATGAGTTCCATACTTTATCAGTGTAATTTACAGCTGAATCTAGTCCCACCAGATTATATTGATAATATTGATAGACATCAGGAAGTCATGGCATGCAAAGGATATGCAACCAAATAGAATGCATGACTCTTTTAGTTGACATTATGTTAATTTGCCTCAAACACTGAAATGGAGGATGACATACTATAAAAAGTGCTGTAGTTGGTGAAACCAAAATGTATATATATATATATATATATATAAAAATACCCTTTAATAAAAGCTCTGAGTCTGTATTTGACCATGTGTGAATTGTTTGATTACAAACAGAGAAAATAAAATATGAAATCAGGCAAGGTGATTGTACCTGTAAACTACCTAAACCACCAGCACTTCATTTACTGGCTTACTTACTGTGTAAGCCAGTAAATAGTCCTGTAACATGGTTGATCAATTGCAGCATGCTTAGTAGTAGTGTAAACCTCAGGGCAACAGAGACAACAGAACTGAATTACAACCGGAACAGCTAATCCTTAATTCACAGACTCGGATATCTGTTCAGGTTGTGTGTTTAAACTCAAGCTAAGCACGCCGCAATTGGCCCACTGTGTCCTAGAAGAGCGATGGTAGCAAGTGGAACATTATTATTGCAGACTTCCTATTAATGGCTGCCTGGTGGCCTCTGTCATCTGAGAAATTAAGCTTGGCAGCAATGCAGTGGCACTGTAGCCAGAGTTTCTGTTGTTGAGGATCTAAAGGGATGCTTCCACTTGCACAGTCATGCTATTCTGTTGGAGTTGCTAGGACAAGAGCATTTGCTCTTTTGTTTTTGTTTGTTTCATCTTGCTTTTTATGACCACACTTGATGTTGGAATGATGTTGTCAGTATATCGCCTCCCATACTCATCCTGCCCTATGTTGGACCACCCTTTGCAAAAGCTAATTCCAGTATTGCACTGGTTTGCCGGTTTGACTTTTGTAAAAATAAAACATTTTATGGAAAAAAGGAAAGATCAAAAGTTAGATTTGCGCTTTCAATACTATTTTTAGAGAAAGGAGGAAGGGTTTTGAAGCCGAAAATATGAAAACCTAAGATTAATGACTGCGAGGCAACAGCCAAAATTTTAATTGGTTTAACTTTCCTGTCCCCTTCTGTGGTTGCGATTCGCTCTTCGCATTAGCTGGTTTTACTGGCACATTGTTTCTTGACAGCAATCAAACATAAAATAAATAGTGCTGAGACCCATTTCCTGCCTACTTTCAGACTATTTTTAGTATTACCAAAAAAGGCAAATTCCAAAGGACATGAGCTCTGAGGCAGCCGTTCTCCCAGGGACATCCAGAGAATAGCCCCCCCCCCCCCCCCCCCCTCCCCCAGTAACGGTTATCAGGAACCTTTATTCCTTCTCCCACGTACTGTCAAAAAAGGTCCCACACAAATCCATTGGTCTTCTCATGGCTGTTGTGATCCTCAGCTCTTCTATATTCAGGCTCTGTTGTTGAGCTTGCCTTTAATTGAGGGTGCCTGCTGCATGCCTGATGTTTCCTCTGTTAGACGGCCATTCGTGATTCGTGCTCCTGTGTTTATCTTGTAACTGGAGTATGGGGATAAACATTTTTGCATCCTGATAAACTGATGTACGATATCAGTTCACCGTTTAATGGCTCTGTTTGTTGTAGTGACGGATTAAGGGTTGTCCTCCTTTGCCGATTTTGAGGTGCATAACACAAATCACAGTAAATCAATCACATCATTTGCTTGGTTTTGTTTTTTAATTGTGCACTTCTGCAGCCTTAATATTTTCATCTCAGAAAAGTTTTTTATTGTTTCCTGTGAAGCATTTGAAATATTCATACTAAGTGTTTGGCTGTTGATTTAAGCATTTTTTTTTAGAATTATTGGTCTTCTGCTGCTGTAGCCTATCCACTTAGAGGTTTGATATGTTGCTAGTTCAGAGATGCTCTTCTGCATACCACTGTTGTAATGTGTTGTTATTTGCATTACTGTCACCTTCCTGTCAGCTTCAAACTGAGCCCTGCTCCTCTGACTCTCTCTCTCTCATCAACAACACGTTTCTGCCGGCAGAACTGCTGCTTTTTGTTTTTCGCCCATTCTCTGCAAACTCTAGACTCTAGAGTTTAGGTACTATAATATATATACCTATGTTTTGAAGAAATCATATTTTATTCAATTACAAAGGGTTCGGTGAATGCACTGATGAAACTTGCAGGGTTCAGTACCTCCAATAAGGTTAAGAACCACTGCTCTAGAGGCTGTTGCATGTGAAAATCACAGGAGATTTCTGAGATACTCAAACCGCCCGGCACCAACAATCATTCTACGGTCAAAGTCACTTAGATCACATTCTTCCCCATTCTTACATTTGGTCTGAAAACCAGCCACGTTTTCACCATGTCTGCATGCTCATGCATTTAGTTGCTGCCACATGATTGGCTGATTTACATATTTGAATTAACAAGCTGGTCTACCTAATAAAGTGATCGCTGAGTGTATATGTGTTAGATCTAGTTGCATGACAGAGAAATTAATTCATATTTAAAGTCCCGATATTTAAAGACCTGTATGTAACTTCACAGTCAGTGGGCTGCAGTAGGGTTTGGTGGTTATTTTATGTGCCACACATGGTTTAGGGTACTAGAATTATAACTTTGTAAACTTGAAATTGTGGTTCCTGGTTTGTTTATTTTATTGTGCTTCTACCAGCATTGTAACACATTACCAATGTTTTGTGGCCAAGTTGACGGCAAGGCATTGGCTACACACACATAACCACTGCATCCGCTGTAATGGCCTGTTTGTTCTGTGGTTTCTCCTCTAGATGAAGCAAGAATAAAGAAGCCATCGCCAAAGACCACTACTAAACAAGGTAAGAACCTTGCTTCTTTTAAGAGAACAGTGTTGCAAAGATCTTATCTGCTGATTTATTTATTTTTTGAATCACCCGGGGGGGGGAGACCGGGCCTTTTTGTAAGGCTTCGCTCTTAGACTGACGGACACAGGTGAACCACGGACAATAATACTGATAATAATAATAGCAGGGTGTTGTTGGATGTCGTTAGAGAGGTTGATGATAAGTGATTGGCCGTAGGTCGTAGGTCATTCACAGTACAGTACTGTATGTGACTCCCACTCCACGATGTTTCCCAGTCGTTCCGCCGCAGATACTCCAGTTTCCTGATGACATGAAGATCCTGGCGGGAGAGAAGGTTGAAATCCTCTGCAAGTTTGGAGGAGCACTGCCCATCTCCTGCACCTGGCTCAAGTTCAGAAAACCGGTAAGGTCTATGTGGGCTCCTCCCAATATTTCATACGCCATTCATACTGTATGTCGGGACATAATAATTGACATAATGTTCTCTCACAGATCCAGAATGAGCAAAGCAATGTATCCATCGAGACCACGGATTCGTCGAGTAAACTGTCCATCTCACCGACCACGCAGGATGACTGCGGATGTTACACTGTAGAGCTCCATAACAAGTTTGGCACCAGACAGGCTGCCCTCAACCTCACCATTGTAGGTAGGCTATCTTGCCACTGAACAGAGAAGAGGACAGGGTGCTGGATTCTTGGCCTCAGTGTTGCAGTTTTCAATGGAACTGTGACCCTCTAAAAGTACCATTACCTTCTTCATAGTACCGATATGCATACTGAACCAAAGGATGTTTAATCGCTCTTAACTGCAGTATAAACTTATACCCGTTTGAAATATTATGGTAATACACAACACACATGCAGTGCATGCCACTTGGGGGAGTGGAAGTTGGCAAACAAACGTAATGTAATGATAATAACATGCTGTTAAAAATAATAAGCTCTAGAATTATGTGGACCTTGTTTTCCCTTTAATTTGTGCATGAAAATATATCCATGCTTCCCTGACTTTTATTGGAAAATCATTTCTGACACCCCCCAAAAAACCATTACAGCCTTGTTAGAACCTTACCGCTGCTGTAATTTCAGACACTTTAACGCTCAGCCCGGTACGAGGTGTTTACGGTTTTGCACCCTCTCGCGATGCGGCTTTTCCCTGCGAGGTTGCTGGGGAAAGTGTGGTGCGCTCTGGATCTGGATCCTCGCGCGAGCAGGCCTGACCCAGGGATCTCCGATGGCCTTTTATGGTTCTGTTTGCACTCCAGCCATCCACTTCATATGAAAGACTCTGCCACGGCTGTCTGCGTGGAGTGTGTCCAACCGGGCTGCGGGAACATGAGGCAGAGCGGGGGAATTCAGCCGGGCCTCCCTGCCTTAATGCTGTTTATGGGCCTCCGTACCTAAAGTAGCACAGGTTCAAAGGGGATGTTGGAGACCGGCAAAAGCAGGCTTAGTTATTAAAGGGCTGCTTGCCTGCATTGCTCTGTTCATTCTGTGCAGTCAGGAGTCTTGAGTTTTATAGATTTTTAGCCTGTGCCGGGACCCATTTTTATCACTGTTTTTCTTGCGCTGGGATCGGCTTTTATGAGAGTTTAGTAGCCAGTACTGGGCCCGCGGTTGTTGATGTGGGTTTACCAGTGGTTTTTGCTTCTGGCCCCTATCCAGTAGAAGCAATCTGTAGCTTTCTTTTGCTTGCAGTCTCTGGGGTTTATATGTCAAGAACACCAATGCGTAACACCAATTTCTGTTACCTATGAGAACAATGCAGTTGAATGCTTCTATTGCGTGACTGCAAAATGTTTATCTTTTTTAAACCTAGCTCTATATGTCATTCAGTCAGTCAAATTGTTTTTGGTAGCAGCGTTTACCATCACATTTGAGCAGGGTGTTATTGGAAAATGGATGGGAAGTGACAAAATATTTTGAATTTGGTGGGTTACTTTCATGATTGCTTGAGAGAGTGATGGCCTCAGCGATACTGAGATTAAAGCTATGTACCATAGAACTATGTGGAAATGTCGAAGAGAACATCTGTACCTTTTCTTCTGACACCAGTGTAAATATGTTAAGTGCAGGACCTGCCCTGAAGCCTTTTAGTCTACTTGTACGGCTTTTACGCGTTCACCTTGTGCATACTTATTTACTTTCATCAAGGACCACTGCTGTCATTTTTATAGTCCTCTATTGTGTAAAACCACATTCGTGAAAGGTTGGGGGTAAAATGTTACCCTTGTGGAACCTGTTTTATTTCTACTGCTAAACAGTCCGAGCTGTCCTGAAGACTTAAAGATGTAACTTAAGTTCTGAAGGAGCCAGAACTTAAGGTTTATACTGCTATTTTACTGAGTTTTATTTGTACTGCTGTTTTACTGAGTTTTACTTCAATCAGGTGTGTCAATACAATTGCAATCAGATCCTGCAGGGTTTGAATCAAAATATTTGTTATTTCATTCATTCATTTTAAAATACGAGGGTGCAAAATGTACAAGTGTTCACAATACAAGTGTGAAATGGTTTAATTGCCTTGTAAAACAATACTTTTGTGGGACAGAATGAAATAACAACCATGGAGCCAGCGATGATAGTGACAGACAGCTTAGGGTTGGTTTAAGGTTCTATACCTGAGCAGACAGCCTTCGTTTCATCAGCTAGGTAAACCCCCAATGCCACCCCTATTCATTCACACCCACCACCTTACTGTGGAACCCGGTTAATTTCAGCCTGAGTCAAGGTTCAGTTCAGTTTTCGATGCATGTATAGTTTTCCTAGCTCATTTCAGCAAGCAATTCAATTATAATGCTCTAAATGAAATACAACCTTACAGCTGTCTTAGATACATGAGTGACAGACAAAGCCACTCTTGTTTAGTGTGAGTCTAGGTTTTAGCTTTGGCCAGAAGTGATGTCCTGGTGTTTGCGTGTACCCCCCCCCCCAGACAAGCCTGACCCCCCCGCTCGCGTGCCCGCCGCCTCGGACATCCGCAGATCCACCCTCACGCTGTCCTGGTACGGCCCCACCTACGACGGGGGGAGCGCGGTCCAGTCTTACAACCTGGAGATCTGGAACTCCGTGGACAAGGAGTGGAAGGATCTGGTGTCCTGCAACAGCACTTCCTACAATGTGGAAAACCTGCTGCCTGACCGGGACTACAAGTTCCGGGTACGAGCTGTGAACATGTACGGAGTCGGGGAGCCCAGTGCTGAGTCTGAGCCTGTCAGAGTGGGACAAGAGGAACAGGAAGAGGGTGAGCTCCTCCTAGTGGTCACTCAATAAATCCTGCAATTCCTGCAGTTCCTCTGGATACATTGCAGTTAAACTAAAGCTTATAATAAAGTCCATAGTTTTAAGTATTAAACATTGCTTTTTAAGCACAGAAGGTATAATAATTCTGTTTGATTTCATCTTTCACCAGATGAGAAAGAGGAGGCTGAGGTATCTGATGATGGTAGGTGTCTTATTTTAAAACGATCTACATTAAATATAATCCGTCCACACTTTGTTTAAAGAGAATATTCACTTCCCTCATGGCAGAGAAAGAACCGGAATACAGAGATGTAACCATTAAAAAAGAGCAAAAAGTCAAGGACTTATATGACGTGGAGGAAAGGCTTGGGACGTAAGTGAGCCATTCTGTTTACCTGCACACTCACCGATACTCAAATGAAGTGCCATTTAGGCAGTGGTGTTCTGCCAGTTTCATTGCCGTCCTCTCTTAGAAATGGCTAAATCATACATTTGTCTTTGTTTCAGGGGTAAATTTGGACAGGTGTTTAAACTTGTGGAGAAAGCGACTAAAAAAGTTTGGGCAGGAAAATTCATCAAAGCCTATTCTGCAAAAGAGAAAGAAAACGTGAGACAAGAAATTAGTATTATGAACTGCCTGCACCATCCCAAGCTTGTGCAGTGCATAGATGCTTTTGAAGGCAAGTCAGACATCGTCATGGTTCTGGAAATGTGAGTATCTCTTGTTTTCGTCTTCCTCCTTCAGATTTGTACTGTCACATCTCCAAGTTACAACAGTGCCAAAATGTTCAGAGCTGCTCTTTTAACTTTATAGAACACAATTTTCAGGATTTCAAGATTTTTAGGCAAATGCAAGACTTCTGTCAATGCATTAGTGGTGAAATGCAGAATACTGTATGTTTAAAGCCCTTTGTAAGAGCCATAAATAAAGGCATTGTACTATCTTAGATGTATCTCTCATTTCATGTGATTTCACACTGTAGCTGTAATGTATGAATATCTTTATTTGATTTTAAATATCCTTATTTGATGCTCCTTTAGATTACATCATTGTCACCTTATCCACTTGTTGACCATATCTGTATCTTGTTTGTTATGTTGTTTCGAGACATGTTTTTATCACGTCAAACTTACTTGTTGACATGGACAATACAAGCAGCTGCATTCTATGAAACTGAAAATGTTTCCAAAATTCTCACTTTATAGAAAAATAAATATCAGGATTTCCATATTTTTAGCAACACACATTACATTATTGGTATTTGGCAGATGCTCTTATCCAGAGTGATGTACAGTTGATTAGCAGGAGACAATCCTCCCCTGGAGGAATGCAGGGTTAAGGGCCTTGCACAAGGGCCCAACGGCTGTGCGGATCTTATTGTGGCTACACCGGGATTCAAACCACTGACCTTGCCTGTCCCAGTCATTTACCTTACCCACTACGCTACAGGCCGCCCCTAATATAATACACATAATATACCAATGCATTATTGCCTAAATGCAACCTATGCCAAATGCCCATAAAATATATACTACATCACCTATACTATTATTTTATAATTTCATCAAGAATAAATCGAAAATTTGTGAACAGCTTCCATCCTGGAAAGGGCTGTATCCTTTCTTCTTATAACACACTGCTGGCATAGCTGGAGCAGAAAGCACTGCTGCTGTATTCTGAATTGGTTTATTAACAACATCTTGCAGATGTCTGAACTTATTTGAGGTTTTTTATCATTTGGTTCCCATTTGTTGCATTATGGAATTGCCTTGCGAATCCTGAAGGAATTTTCAGACTCAGAAAAAATAGACATTGGTGGGGGTTCAGTGTTGGATGGAAAAAGGCCTCTTGCCAAGAATGTGAAAGAAGCAAACAAATCAAATATAGCAGTTTCCTTTTTATAGTGTGGAATGAAACAGTAGATGGACAAAACTGTTCCTCAAATGTAAATGTTCACCATAAAGGAAAACAAGACCTCCCATTTTGTCAGGAGCTTTGATGAAAGGAAATATTGTACAAGACATAGCCCCAAAGAAAATGAGCAATGCAATGTACTGCAATGTATCTGAAAACCTAAAGTCTCAGTAAATAACAAAATATTAGTGCTAAACCAGCTCGGTGGTGCATTGCCAAAGGCTATCATGTTCATAAATGTGATGTGGCATTCCTAAACAAATGACCACCTGAAACGCAATGTATCTGAATTTAAGACTCAGTTCAGTTTGAACCCATGAGTACTGTATGTGTACATGACTAAGACCAAAACAATGAGGTCGCTCCATTTCAAGCCCAGCTGTTGAGTGAGCATCTAAACAACAGTGCTGTTTTAGCTGTCTGACTGTTTGCCTAATGGCTGGTTTGCAGCCACTTGTGTCATGGGGTGTGTTAGAGGGTAGTGTGGTTCCTACTGTTCATCGCTGTTTCCGCATCCTGCAGGATCTCTGGAGGAGAGCTGTTTGAAAGGATCATTGACGAGGACTTTGAGCTCACAGAACGGGAGGTCATTAAGTACATGCTGCAGATCATCGATGGGGTGCAGTTCATCCACAAACAGGGCATTGTCCACCTGGACCTGAAGCCTGAGAACATCATGTGCATCAACAAGACTGGGGGAAAGATCAAACTTATTGACTTTGGCCTTGCACGGCGACTAGGTAACTCCACACAGCAACCCTGGACCTCATGACAACATGGCAGGTTCAAAACTGTAGGTTCAAGCTCTAGTTGTATGGAAAAAGACTCCGTATATCTCAGATTTAGTCTCCTAGCTTTTGTCTCTCCATAAAGGTTGCTACAACTGTGAGCTCAGTCACTTTCAACCAATGAGGCCTGGTGCTATGTTGCATCAAATCGGTCTTGCCTAAAACGGAAGACTTTTTTATTAAAAAGAGAAAAGTTGACCTGCATTGTTCTGTTCCTTTTTTTCACAGAAACTTCTGGATCTCTGAAGGTTCTGTTTGGAACACCAGAATTTGTGGCCCCAGAAGTAATCAATTATGAAGCAATTAGTTACCCAACAGACATGTGGAGTATTGGAGTCATCTGCTACATTCTGTAAGTGAGGAATGCCGTCTGAAACAGGCTTGGTCCAGCTGAGGACAGTCATAAAATTTAGTACCGCTCCCTCAACACACTAAAAACCAGGACTCGTTTCAACTATGCACAATAATGTAGTAACTGAGCATGTGTGTCAGAAAGAGGAACGTTAACTGTGGAGTGGAGTGGACAAAGTAAACTGTGGATCCCTTCAAAATATTCCTCTGCAGGCATCTGTGAAAACACTGTGCACTCCAAAATATGTGAGGTGTAACTTGACGCTGTTCGAACTTGGCTGGGAACATGCATGCACATCCACGCTATTGAGTGGATTTTAAATGGCTTGCAGGAGGTGAATTTAAAAGCTAAATAACAGCCTGTCGGATTATGTTTAGATGAGTAACTATTACATTCAGGACGGACGGAGAATGACCTAGGCAGAGCAGGACTGATTGAGTAGGAGTCAGGCCGGGGAGCTTAATAACAGCGCAAACAGATGTGAGTGATTTGTAGAGGTTTGAGGTGGCCAGACCTGGATGAGATACATAATTGTTTTGGGTTCAAATACTTTTCTGTGCTCGATTGATCTTGCCTGGTGCAATTGAGCCAACCAAGAGGACCAGGAGGTCAGGAGTATTTCATAGGTTTCAATACACCAGACAAGCTTAGGAAAGCGTAGAAATGTCTTTGAATCAAAAACGATGTGGCCTAGTTACTGTTAGTCCCATGAATAGGGCTTGTTGATCTTCTAGCAGTAGCATGTCAGAAGAATTGTTATGTTGATTTATTCATTAATTTTGATATGACTAAGAGTTCTGTATGCAATCAGTGAATTCCGTTTGCTCAGACTTACTGATTGGCTGGGCCTCCTCCCACCACCTCTGACATCACAACAGGCAGTAGCAGGTGAATGGAAGACCCCACCCCTCCTTAGCTAGCATTTTGATACTTGCTAGCAGTTGGGGCCTCGCTTTTGCCTTTTTAACAACCGGCTGTGGCCTACAACTCAGGCCTGGGCTCGGTTATTTTGGTTTATGTTCTCAGTGACAGATTGTTTCCACAGCCAGATGATCCCAGACTGGTCCAGTGTGGTTCTAAATGGTTATTAAAGGGCCTTTAGCCTCAGAAGGGCCTGAAAATGGGCTGGTGTCTCAGCTTGAGTATAATATTCACCCCGGATTATCGCTCTCGCAAAACCCAGCACTTTGGAAGCTGTTTCCCTGTCCATATGTATCTGCAACATTGCTTGTGCAAATACATGTTGGAGCCATTTAGGAAATTATGCTCTTTAACCTTTGACTCGTATTTTGAATCTGAGCATTATTTTGCCCAGTTATGTATTCTTAATAATCCTGTATTTGGAAAGGGTTAACAGTTTCTTCCTGCCACCAGGGTCAGTGGACTTTCTCCATTCATGGGAGACAATGACAACGAGACGCTGTCCAACGTCACCTCTGCCACCTGGGATTTTGAGGATGAGGCCTTTGACGAGATCTCAGATGAAGCCAAAGACTTTATTAGCAACTTATTAAAGAAAGATATGAGGTAAGACATCTCATGAATATATTCCTCTTTTAAAGGAACTAAGTGTTACATACAACCATGGAATCTGGCACTAACATTTGATTTTGAATCAAAGCAATTATCGCACTTTGGGGCATAATAATTTCAGTGTTTCTGGAGAGATGTGTGTGAATCAGGCCTTTGCTGCAATGTAATGACATCCTTCTGATGTCATTACATTGCATCCGTCATGATGATGCCAGTCTGGGTTGTGTTCTGATGATGCCAGTCTGGGTTGTGTTCTGATGCCGTCAGTCTGGTTGTGTTCTGATGGTGCCAGTCTGGGTTGTGTTCTGATGCCAGTCTGGGTTGTGTTCTGATGCCAATCTGGGTTGTGTTCTGATGCCAGTCTGGGTTGCGTCCGAATGATTCCAGTCTGGGTTGTGTTCTGATGCCAGTCTGGGTTGTGTCCTGATGATGCCAGTCTGGGTTGTGTCCTGATGATGCCAGTCTGGGTTGTGTTCTGATGCCAGTCTGGGTTGTGTTCTGATGCCAGTCTGGGTTGCGTCCGAATTATTCCAGTCTGGGTTGTGTTCTGATGCCAGTGTGGGTTCTGTCCGGATGATGCCAGTCTGGGTTGTGTCATGATGATGCCAGTCTGGGTTGTGTTCTGATGCCAGTCTGGGTTGTGTCCGGATGATGCCAGTCTGGGTTGTGTTCTGATGATGCCAGTCTGGGTTGTGTCCTGATGACGTCAGTCTGGTTGTGTTCTGATGGTGCCAGTCTGGGTTGTGTCCGGATGATTCCAGTCTGGCTTGTGTCCGGATGATGCCAGTCTAGGTTGTGTCCTGATGATGCCAGTCTGGGTTGTGTTCTGATGCCAGTCTGGGTTGTGTCCGGATGCCAGTCTGGGTTGTGTTCTGATGCCAGTCTGGGTTGTGTCATGATGATGCCAGTCTGGGTTGTGTCCGGATGATGCCAGTCTGGGTTGTGTCATGATGCCAGTCTGGGTTGTGTCCGGATGATGCCAGTCTGGGTTGTGTTCTGATGCCAGTCTGGGTTTTGTCCGGATGATGCCAGTCTGGGTTGTGTTCTGATGATGCCAGTCTGGGTTGTGTTCTCATGATGCCAGTCTGGGTTGCGTCCAAATGATTCCAGTCTGGGTTGTGTTCTGATGCCAGTCTGGGTTGTGTTCTGATGCCAGTCTGGGTTGGGTTCTGATGACAGTCTGGGTTGTGTCCTGATGACGTCAGTCTGGTTGTGTTCTGATGGTGCCAGTCTGGGTTGTGTTCTGATGCCAGTCTGGGTTGTGTTTGATGCCAGTCTGGGTTGGGTTCTGATGACAGTCTGGGTTGTGTCCTGATGACGTCAGTCTGGTTGTGTTCTGATGGTGCCAGTCTGGGTTGTGTCCGGATGATGCCAGTCTGGGTTGTATTCTGATGCCAGTCTGGGTTGTGTTCTGATGGTGCCAGTCTGGGTTGTCTTACATTACAGTTATTTAGCTGATGCTTTTATCCGACATACATTGATTAGACTAAGCAGGGGCCAATTGCTCCTGGAGCAATGTGGGGTGAAGGGCCTTGCTCAAAGCTGCACTGATCTTACTGTGGCTACACTGGGGCTTGAACCACCAAGCAGCTCCAAGTCAAGCACCTTAGCCAATAGGCCATGGGCTGCCAAAGGATTATCTGGGTTGGTCTCCAGTGGTAATGCCAGGGTTCTCACTGCAGAGCACGTGTGGTTGTGTTTCATCTCAGGGCTAGGCTCACGTGCGCACAGTGCTTCCAGCACAAGTGGCTAAAGCAGGACACAAACAACATGGAGGCTAAGAAGCTCTCAAAGGAAAGGATGAAGAAATACATCCTGAGGAGGAAGTGGCAGGTAAAGACACGTCCCCCTCCGCAAGACTGAATGTAATTGTTTTAGATTCAAATACTTTTTTGGGGGGTTTGCACTTTTCAAGAGTATTTCATCGTAGGATCCAATACACCTGACAAGCTCAGTAGAGTGTAGAAAAGTATTTGAATCTAAAACAATTCAGATTCAAATGTAATCTCATATGTTAATGACCCATGTCTAGTATAAATACTGGGAATATTATCAATGTACTATGAAGATGGCATCCATACAGTATAGTTCTATAAATTTTCCTATGCTGTTTTACAGAAAAATACATTGTTATTTTTTTTTAAACAGAAAACGGGCCATGCAGTGCGAGCTATCGGCAGACTGTCGTCCATGGCGATGCTAGCTGGTGTCAGCGCAAAGAAGGGGGGTTCTCCAACTGGTAACCCGAGTGAAGGTGCCATAGCAACAGTTCTCCCACTGCACAAATGTTCCAGAAAGTAATATATATTTAGCGTTATTGATCCAGTGATGGGGCTCAGCCTGGGCAGTCATTTTATTACTATGCTCCCCAAACAATTATTGATGGGAAGATTCATATTTGGTCAGTATATTCATCATTACACCGTGGACCACAGGTTTAATGGGAATCCAAATGCTGTTATTTCACAGTGTTGACTGTGGCCAGGGGTCATTTCAGACAGGGTGTGCAGGTCTCACACAAAAGTGGCTTCTCTGGTTGAATGTTCACAGCTGCACAGGGTAAAAAAAGGTGAAAAGGGTCAAAGAAAAAAAAACTGTAAAAAGAAGCAGCTTGCTGCAGGTATTTTGGCGTCTGCTCTCTACTGCATCAGAAGAGAACAAGGAAATGATCGAGCAGGCTACTGAAAGCAGTATGCAGTTATACTGGGTACAATTAGGAATAAAATGCTATTATACTGTATATACAGTGGGTTCTGTAATCTTGTGGATTTATATGGAAATTGCAAGACATAAACCACTAGTTAGCTGCAAAAACAGGATGGCCAGCTTACAGTTTGCTATGAAGTACTTAAAAGAGCCTACAGAGTTCTGGACAAAAGGTCTTGTGGACAGATGAGACCAGGATTGACTTCAGAGTGATAGTATATACAGTATACTGAGGACTTATGCTGAGGCCAAAGAGACTCAGCACATGGTTATGTCTATGGGCAAATAATATATGACTATTTTCTTCATGGCAAAACTGAAATGTATAAAAATAGGCTTTGATAAAAGCTGTAAACCCACACTTTAACCAGTATAGAGCCAAATCAATAAAAACGTTATGGAGCTCACTGTATACGTACAAATAAAGGCAATAGTTTTGTGCTTATTTGGCTGAAGTAATTATTTATTTATTCTTGTGTGATTTATCCCTATGATCATCGGCTTGTGCAGATGACTTGACCAACCAGTTACTGGAGAGCGTGGAGGATGAGGACCGGCCTCAGGCAAAGCCCACCTTCAGCAAAGTTATTAAAGACGTGGAGGTGGTCGAGGGCAGCGCTGCAAGATTCGACTGCAAGATTGAGGGTAATGTCAATTCGAGTGCTGACTGCTCAAAACTGCCTCCTACACCGAGACAAATAACTACAGCCTCGGCCATGAAATTATTATAAAATGTACTGCAGTTCAATTCCAGCAGGTTACATAAGCTGTGCTCTGAAATGGCTCTCTATAGATCTAGGTCAGCTGTTGTTAAACTCAGATTATGGCCTGCAGTGTAAGCCGGTTGATCCCTCTGTGTTTCAGCGTGCCTTCATCCGCTGGATTTGCTAATTCTGTCACTATCTGTCATGAGAATACAAACATATTTACCTTAGGAATAAATACATACAAATAGACTCACAACGGGGTTGTTTTGTGTGGGGGGGGATTCCAGGCTACCCTGACCCAGAGGTGGTGTGGTACAAAGACGAACAGCCCATAAAAGAGACGCGGCACTTCCAGATCGACTACGACGAGGACGGGAATTGCTCCCTGGTCATTTCGGAAGTGTCCGGAGACGACGACGCCAAATACACCTGCAAGGCTCTGAACAGCCTGGGTGAAGCCACCTGCGTGGCTGAACTCATTGTGGAGGTCATGGCAGAGGAGGAAGAGGAGGAAGAGGAAGAGGAGTGAGTGGTACAAGAGGAGCAGTCTCCTGTTGAACTGTACTCTTAATAGCTGCTTTCGTGAGGCACCCACTCTCTATAACAGACTGACCAACAGGGGGAAATTGCGCTTGGATCACCCTTTGCTATGTTTGGGCACTTTCTTTCTGTCTTAAGTGTAATAGCAGAAATCAGACGTTGATATTTATAACATTACTGCAACACCATTGACATTCCAGCTGATATTTTCTTTTCTACGAGTGATTCTGAATCGCATGCCGTCGATGAGGTCCACCGAGCAAAACAAACAAAAAGTCTGTTCAAATGTTTTATTATCAACATTATGATCTTTGATATTACCAGGACTTTTTTTTTTTTTTTTTTTTTTACATTTTCAATGTGTTATTTTAAAACTATTTGAGCACAGAATCCATATCATATTGTAGTTTGTGCATCAGTTTTGAAATATCCCAGCATGCAGTTTTGTCCACCATCTCGATTTACAGGTAGAAACAGATGCAATAAGATAACACTATTTTGAGATGTATGTAGACTGTATTCCATTCATTTTTATTTGAAAAAGTAATTATCTCTTTGGAAAACTGCAGAGTGCAAGTAGTGGGAACACTACTTTAGCAGTTTTTTAATGTTTCAGAGTAATTGTTTTCACAAAAGCATGTTGTGAAAGAAAAGATTTTTCATTTTCAGCATTGGAGAAGTTAGAGTTCCATGAAAATCCACTCCAGTCACAAACATATATATATATGACTTGCTCATCGTTTGAACTGAAGTCAGGATGCCTTTCCATTGTGGAATAGTTGGACAGACTGGTGTTGAGCGGAAATGTTTTACAGCAAGGAAGTTGGTGTAAAGAATTCAGACCAAATATGGATCAGAGTGGGTTCTGCAGTGATACTGCACATGGTTTTTATGTCTGGTTTTTTTACTTCTGTTTAACCGACAAACCATTTTTTACTTCTGCTTAACCGGCAAATCCTAACTATTTGGGGAAAATGAAACATTAGATGGTGAGGGTTGTTTTCCTGAATCAAACTGCAATCAAATCAAGCATTCCCCTCACCTGTTTGTTGCCAATAAAAAGTCAATATTTATGTCACTTTCCTTTAAAATGCACACTCATGATTATTTGTGTGTTGTTTGTATTGGTTTTAAATGTCATAATTATTACAGCCACACTCAAGGTTCCAAATGAAAAAAATATATAAATACATTTTCATTAAGCTCAGTATAATAATTGAAGAGGACTGTGGTACATCTGTACCGTCTGTAAAGAATTGGCTTTCTGAGCAGAAAAATACAGCAAACATTTACTTAACTTCTGATAAAGTACAAAACCAGGGTGGGATTTTCAGTGATGAACAAAGGGTGTTTTAAGATGATTTGTACAGGGCTACAATGTCAAGTTGTGTATTATGATAAAAAACATTAAATATTTATTGGTTCTAGAATAGAGACTTGTACTAATTGTATTTTTCACCTTCAATATTAAACAAAATTTAAACTACATGTTGTACAGCCTGTTTCATTATTAGTAGAATTGTAAACCACACTTTCAGGTACACTTATGGTGTAATTATGCATTACATTATCTCCAGTGTAATGGCCTATAATTAATTATATGTTCATAACGCAAACCACAGTTCCGGGCTGCTGTCACTGCTTCAGATCAAAATTGAAGTTGTATACACTCAGTGAGCACTTTATTAGGTATTCCTTAAACTTATTTTTTAGTCTTCTGCTGCCGTAGCCTATCCACCAGAGATGCTCTTCCACATGCCACTGCTGTTATTTGCATTACTTGAATTTGGTTCAAGAGACCCAATTACTATGAACATTAAAAGGGAGCCATCTTGTGTTGAATATGTATTGGGTTATGTGGGAATGACAAAATAGAAATTTCTAAATAATTTACATAAAACCATGACGAACAGAAAGTGAGTGCTACATTTTAAATGAGAATGTTGATCACTGTTTCAGCTTCAGTTTAACCATTTTAGTCAAACTTTTGCTATATAAAAAACAACAATTAATACAGAGATGGTATGCTCTCTCACTGGACCCTAATAATGCATACTACATGCATACCCATACATACTACCCATGCACAGAAATAGATTTTAATACCCCATACTTCAAACCTTAGATTGCAATGAATTGCATTTGTCAACATGACTGAGTCATGCCTGGTCACAGGGTCCTTCATCATTAAGGCAGTATGAGTCACATGAGGCAGAATGCAATGCCAGAAATAAAGACCCATTGACCAAGTACAAATCAATGACTATAAACCTTGGAATTTAACAACGTAAGTCACTTACATTATTCCAAGTTTCAAATTCACTTAAGTATTAATTATATCACATCTGTAAAATTAATTGACCTTCATTTTACATTCGAATTACGGCTGAGTGTCGATCTTCATACAAGGAAGGCATCCCTTCAATTTTCCCTTCTTGTTTTGTAATGCATATCTCATCCACTAGAGGCCAACATATGCTACTACTTTAATTCCCTAATTCATTCAGTGAACAATACTACATACTTGTACAGAGACAGAAACTACATGGTATTGGTGATTCATTTATTATTGAAAATAGAAGAAGACATGTTCTGTCTCCTGACACAATAGAAACCTCTGCTTGGCCTGGGAAGACAGATTCTTTGGTGATTTCGTGAACACAGTGAGGAATGATTGACTCCAGGCACTGGGTTGGGTCAAATCACAATGTGCCCTCTGTATGTCACATCTCTCTCTCTCTCTCTCTCTCTCTCTCTCTCTCGGTTGCTCTCTCTGCCTCCCTCTGTCTGCCTCTTTCGCTCTCTGCCCTCCTCTGTCTATCTCTTTTCTTCTGCAAACATGTGCACTTAAAATGTCTGAACACTGCTTCCTTTGGCCAATTTAAGACAAACGTTGGCCACATCTGTGAATTGGTATGCCTGTGAGATTACTAACACAGAGATTGCATTGTAATCTTCTGGCATCTGTATGCCATTTCATGATTGGCCTCTGGTTCATTTTGGGCACTCAATGAGAGTTTCTTCAGTCCACTTAATGTGCAGCATGTGTGGGGTGTCTCCCCCTGACAGCAGCATAATCGCCCATTCTACTGACTTGAGAACAGTCAAGTGCCTGTAGATTGTTATCTACTTATCTACTAGGATGCATTTGTTAAAAAGCATATTGTTTTTTGTTTTGTTTCAATTGTTTGCGTCGACCTTACACTTTTAGTTTTAGTGATTTTGTTAATTTATCTGTTGCACCTGCAATCAGCCTCATCAAATGCCTGTGTTTTCTTTTGTAAACTCAAAGTTTTGCAGTGTAGCATTGTACTGAAGCTCAATGTCCCTCCCATGATGTAATCAGATTTTGTATTTAGTCTGTATTAGTCTATATTGGTTTTGGCATACAAAAATACATCACTCATTTATCAGACACAATGCGACATTACCAACATTGCGATTGGTCACTCGGCTGTAAGACAGAAATTGGCCCAGTGTTTTTTAACAGAGTGATGAGGGAATAACGGACAGTTTCTCTGTGTGGAACTCCAGACCATATTCCCCATTATTTCCGCGCCACACCTGAGCCCCTCTTTCTCCAGTTCCAGAACAGTGACGCCCCCTCCCTGCCCTGCCAGCTGAGCCCAGGCCCCATCAGACAATATTAGCACAAGTCTGTCATTTGTTCCCTCTGTCTCCTGACCTGCACGTCACTGTGTCTGTGTTCCACTGCTGCAATCCCTTCTCACTGCTTAGTTACAGGAACCCGGGACCTAAACGGCCTGATGTTAATGCTCGTATTTCATATGGGAAGTGCGCTATATTTCTTTTTCAACACATCATCGCTAACAACGAGCTTTGAACTCTGGTGTCATAGGGTCAAGATGACTAGCACCAGAGGGATTTGTGTATGTTTGAGAATAATGATGACGAACAGGCCAAACAAATCAATATAGGGACAGCTAGAACTGACAAATGTACAGAATTATCATGATAATGTTATGAATGCACATCGCCTGGTGTGGAAGACCTGGTTTATCTTTGTTTGCATGATTCTGTATATTGTTTCTAAGATTATTGAATATGTAATTATTGTAGCTAAGATTTTTTTCAGCTGGAATTAGTCTTATATTACTGTGTTGATACTCCAAATGTCTGCAATAATCTGAGAACGTTATGCTATCTATACCAGATGGAAGCATAGTTGGCACAATGGCTTACCTTGCTTTCTTTTATAAAGCTTGTTATCGGGAAATCGCACGTTACAGATTAATACAGTTTAAGGTCGGTTGCTGTATTGGCCGATAGCTTTGTTTATGATGTGAAACTGCATGATCTCAGTTCTGGTGTGTGTGCGTGCGCGCGTGTGCGTACAGCATGCGTGCGTGGGTGGGTGGTGCATGTTTGAATTCAGCCATTAAACAGATGACGCCCTGTTGAATTGTACAGAATTCCCTAAAGTAACTACACATCTGTGGCGCTTCAGGGCTGAGCTCCTCTCCCTGTTGACGTCATACATTCATGAATTTGGGTGGAATCAATTGTACTGAAAAATCCACAAGAAATATACTTGTAGCCTATCCTACCAAGGTGTTTGCGTGCATACATCATAATTTTATTATTGGTCAAGACTGTAAGGATTCCTAGCCAACGTTATCCAACCATCACCGCATAACTGTAGAGTCTTGACTTCATTCTCACTGTATAGCTATTCATTTACCGTTTTGTATAGACGGTATTATTTTTAGTTTCCCAAATGAGTAACAGGCAACAAGTTATGATTTATTTGTCTCGAGCGTGCATTACAGACATTACCGTACATAATGCAGTTGCTTAATGCAGAACTTCTTTTCATATCAGAAACAGTTGTTCACGAAAACGTGTTTTCCCCTGTAGTCAGCCGAATGAATAAGGCTAAACAACACCCTGAATCGTCTGCCTTTGATCGCAAGTCTTTGCCATCAAAATCATGTAAAATCACGTTTTAATCATATCGTGTGTTCATTAAAGCCACTGTTCATGTTGCTACAGGAGAGTCGCATCTCCTCTAACACTTCAACTACCAGCATGCAACAAAACAAAGCATCACCTCCCCTCTCCTTCCCGACGTCTTTGGCACGCCCTAGTGGGAGGCCAGTCTGAAAGGGCTCATTGTGTTGAATATGAATGTAGAGTAAGCTGTATGGTGTGTGGATGCTGTGTACTGTATCGCTTGTCAGTACTGGAAGGATTAACCAGCTACACAGAGGACCGCTAAGCCTGAATCATGCACACCATCACCATTACGACAAACTGGGAGTGGTGCAGAAATTGTGCAAGATACGGATAGGGAACACGTTTTATTTTGTTTCAACGCCTTACTTGATTATTGCTTCACTAGTAATGAATGAAAATGGTCAGACTATTCAGAATTGTTTTGCTTGAATGAGACCATTTTTAATACGTCTCGTTTTGCTGTCTTCGCCACGTTTGTTTTGCTGGAAGTGATCTGACTGGGACAAAACTGGAGAGTTCGTGAGAGGCATTCCGCCCAGGATAAATTGATTTTTGTCTCGCTTTGATTTTTTTAAGTCGAGGAGTAAGGCTGGAAAATTGCCATTCATACAGACTAGCTAAAATATGGGGAACGCAGGGAGTATGGATTCTCAGCAGACTGATTTCAGGGCTCATAACCTGCCACTGAAATTACCGATGCCCGACCCAGGTGAACTGGAAGAAAGATTTGCCATCGTTCTGGTAGGTTTTAAGTATTTTTTCCCAAACGTTACTATTCTTTGTTTTGCTCACGTGACTTTACTAGACCTGTAGCTATATTTTTCTCTCGCCCAGTTGATGGTTAGCTTTCCCTAGGTTTAATGTACCACATCCATTGTGTGTAGTTGATGGCTAGCTAATGAATCTCGTTTGTAAGATGACAGAAAACATCATTTGTCGGTGGTTTTGAGTATTTGTTTTCAACGATCGCTTGCCTGCAGTGTTTAGCTATAGAGGCATAGAGCGAATGGCAACGTTTGCCAGCTAACGATGCTAAGCAAGCTGTTTGTACATCCACTTGGTTTAATTTTAATTTAAGAAAATGAGATAATTAGCCAATTTATTAATCTGGCGTTAAAAAAGAAAAGAAAAGAAAACTACTGGGAACTGGTTGGCTCGTATATCCCACTTAGTTTATCTATTAATGGTCTCCTGGTTAATGTACCCCTGAATCCTTTCACAGTGTCGGGGTCTGACTGACTGGCTGCATGGACAACCACATGGACTAAAGCTTATTTGCAGTTTTTAAAGCTTAGCTATCGTAGCTAGCGAGCCGTATTCCTAAAAGTTAGAACAGTAAATATATTTTCTCCTGCCTAGGGTTGGTTACAACAAAATGGAATTGGGTAATGCGGCACGTAGTAAAATGGATTATAATGTGAAACTAAACTAGAAATACAAAGAGGTTGCACCATCGTTATTAGCATTTTTCCCGATCCATTTGTTCAGGCCTAGGCTAGCTTACTGTGGCTGTTTCTGACAAAAGATCCCAGGCAAACCCTGGAACAACGAGAGTAAGCATACAATACATGCTTGAAAAATAGTGAAAATACAATTTTCAAAGAAATACAATAAATAAATAAAAAATAAAAGTGCATGGATTATGTGAAAGCAGTATGTATTTCTGGCATTCAATAGCTGATTGACTCAGTATGCTTTAAATATAAGGATACAAGCTATCTATTAGGTTATTTAGAAAACTTTTTAATAAAACAAAACAAAAAGGACAAACCCTACTGAATGGTTGACACGTTTCGATCGACTCTTCAGTATTTAAGAAAGTGGGGCTCTGAAAAATAGGTTTTTATCAAATTCATTGTCTGTTTTTACTCTGTCCAAATGGAAATAAATAAAATGACAAGAGCGTACAAAGCAAACAAACAAAAACTAACGCTTTGGCTGCATTTTATTTTTTGTTATTGCGAGTGGCTTTGCCCAAATCGTAATTAAAATAGCAACTGTGAAGCTTATTGTATGAAACGACTGTTCGCAAGAGAGAAACCTCCCTCTGCGAATTCTCTTTTCTGCAGGGTAAATAAGGGGGGGGGGGGGTTGTTCATTATTGGCCCAATGTCTGAGGATGTTTACATACCGCGTATTGCACATAGCCCTGTGACCACCTGTGTTTACTCAAAGAAGCATCTGCACATTTGTCGTTAATTCTGTCCAATTTAAACTCCCTCCGCGGTGGCATTTGTCAGTGATTCATTTAACTGTATCTGCTTGTGCGTTTAAATCGCCTTTGACGTGTTGCACGCTTGCACGTGACTTGATCGGTGGTTGCATACTAAAAAATGTAAACAGTTGGAAGTACCTTCTTTTGACCTGGGAAAAAATTCAGGGTTCATTTAAATTTAACAAAATATGAAATTTGGCAAAGGGATGAAGCACTGCTACATCAGGTGGCCACTTCATCCTGTACAGACACACAGACGATGTGGACCCACGTGGATGGGAAAGCAGGGGAGGCCCAGTTTTATGAGGTCATGCAAATGTGGGTCAGACGTTGGTGTAAAGGCACCTAATGCACCACTGACTGTAGCTTGCTGCTCCGCTGTTGAACCAAGGCTGGGTTAATTAACACAGATTAAAATCTACACGAGGGAATACTGTGTGATCTCGATGGAATGCATACAAAATAGATTGAATTAAGGGTACAATCATACAAGCCTACTTTTACAGTGGGCTCCAGAATTATAAAAAAAAAGGCTGCACATAATATATAGCACAGATAATGATTTATATGTTTTTTTCAAACATATGGGAAAAGTATATACCTTTATTTCAATTTTTATTTTTTTCTCATGTTTCAATGTTTTTTTTTAGTCACTCATTATTTCTTAAAGCCATAGATGTCAAAATGATTGGCACCCCAGGCAGTGATTGTCAGTCAAGTGAAATCATCAAAGCAATTTTACTTAATTTACTTAATCTCACTCTGAGGGAACTATATTGTATAATTCCATCACTTCCTGTTTCACAAGAGTGTAAAAATTATGTAACAAGCACGCAAAATCCCTTTGTCATCGATGAGCATGGGATAAGCCAAAGAACTGTCAATTCAGAAGAGACAGTTGGTAACTGAACGCCTGGTAATGGGTACAGAGTTATACATACACAGTTAAACATACCCCTTAGCACTATTATGGCACAAAAAAAAAGTAAAACATGAATAACGGTGTAATAATGGTTACAAACTTTAATCTGGAGTTTGTCAAACGTCATTGGAATTTTAACTGGAAGAGAGTATTATGTTCAGATTGAAATTTAACCTTGCCTGTAAATAACATCAATTTTTTTGGTGGCAAAAAGCACCTCATACCTACTGTCAAATATGGAGGTGAAATGGTTAAGTGAAAATAACATCCATGTTCTGCAATGGCCATCTCATTCTCCAGACTTCCCAGATACCCCATCAAAAACCTTTGATCTGAACTGAAGAGGGCAGTCCATAAGCGCAAACCCTAGCATATAAATGATTCTGAAAAGTTCTGCATGGAGGAATGGTCAAAGATTCCCCTAAATGTCTTCTCTTAACTAATCACAAATTCTAGGAAAAGACTCAAGACTGTCACCTTTGGGCTGCAAAGATGCACAGTGTATTAAACCAGGAATGCCAATAATTGTTAATCCTGTTTTTGGGGAAATATATTTATCTTAAAAATGTAGAGAGACTTAAAAATTAAGCTTATGTCAATAACTGTATTATTTTTAGTTTACAGGATTTTTAGTGCATATTTATCAAGGGTGCCAGTAATTCTGAAGCGCACTGTGTAGATTTTCCTTCATTAAAGTTAAGTGCTGCTGACTGCCAAAAGGGCTTTCCCAGACCTCATGAAGAATTTGCAGGTTTGCAGAAATTTTTAATGCATATCGCAGTGGTTTGTCGGGGCTGCATGCCACTAGCTCTCTACCACTGGGAACAGATCTTCGTTGAATGATGTCATGGGGATTGGAACTTTCCATCTAATCTTGTCTGTTTTTTGAGCCATTGGCTTCCTGTCAGCTGTGGACTGTATGTAGCCTTAACGCCTCATCTAGTGAATGTGGGCTGTGGTGGACTGCAGGAAAGGTGGTCCCCTGTTAAACACATTTTATTTGGTCTGTTGCTTTGAGGACTTTCCAAAAGCTTTCTTCTCATTGTATCACCCTGAGGAGAAATGTCAAATTTTGGTCCTGCAGCTCCACGCCCTATCAGGTCACTAAAATAGCAGCGGCTAGGAGTAGTGGTTAAGTTGGTCCATTCAAGACTGTGATTAGCTGAGTCATCTTGTGCTTTGGTGGGACAAAAACCCACTCAAACTGTGACTTGTATACTGGAGCAGGATTTGTCAGTAAAGATACCAACTGTACTGTAGCCAAATTCAGACCAACGGTTCGCTGCAACTGGTGACTCTTTGCATATTCTAAAACTTGCCAACAGCGATTAGACCAGTTGAATCACCTGCAAGGGCAAGTGCTAGCATCAGACATTCTCAGACAGGTAGCTAGTTCACTCTGCTGCAACTCCTCTCTGTAACATTCTAAAACATTTTCATCATTTCATTGCATCGCAAATCTGAACTGGGCTTAAGACCCCACTGGTGTTCACTTGTGTGGAGATGCTGAGTGCAGCACATGACTCAAGGGATGGTGTGTTGGGAAACTCCAGGCCTCTGCCAGAAGGATGTCTTCACTCTTGGCAGACTGTCTACCATGCCACGCTAGGAGTGTTTAGTGTTTTAATTGCAGCACTTGGTGTTATTAAGTGGTGTTAAAGGCCTGGCGCAGGTCTGTGCTGCCTGGTGACTGGTCCTGCATTAATCGCCTCTGTGGTGAGGATCATCCGGTGACCTCACCTACTGCTCTGCCCTCACAGGGCACTTTCCAACTATTGTTTAGGGCAGCATCGAGCTTACAGGCCATATTGGATTTGGTTTACTGCTTGTGAGTGAGTTTCAAGACACTACCTAAGGGCTTCCATTTGCTGCAGCACACGTCAGTTTGAAGTGGGGTTGAGCCACAGGTCAGAATTACCGAGCGACTGTGACTTTGTTTGTACAGCACTGTTCTGGGTTCATTTGTATTTCAGATCAAAGGAAATCAAAGTGTGGGGGGGGGGGGGGGGAAGAAAACCCACATGTTACATAATCAGTGGCCTATATCAGCCGAGGCTGTAATTGAAGAAGTCCCAAGTGCTGAAGGCATCCACAGTGCATCCTTTGACTACTGACTGGATGGATTCCCTTTCAAGCTGAGGAAGCAGGCGAACTGGGACTATACATAATGTACATTATTTAAAGATGATTTATTTTACAAGGGGTTGTGCTATTTTGGACTTGGAATGGGGCCACATTCGTTTTAATGTTTTTTTGTTTCTTTTTTGAGCTGTAAACCATTTAACCTAATTTCCATCATTCTGTTGGATTAATTTGCACTCTTTCCAGCTCTGAGTATGTTGCATCTTGCAGAAAAGCAGTGTGATACTGGACTACAACCAGGAGGTTCTGTTGCCAATCTCATATTTCTGTTCTGGAAGGAAGAGAAAGGACTGTTTTTTCACACACGTACACCATGTAGTAGTACAATGGTCAGTTTATGAAAGAAAGAGCTGGATGTGCACAGAGAAGGTTGTTCGTCTGGATAAGTGTGAAGTACCAGCCTTGTGGTGATACTTTATTCTCATTAGAGACCTCTCGGGTAATGACAGATGGCATACGTGACTGCCTCTCATATCGCATCAGTTTGATTATTGTGGGGAATTGAAATTGAGCGAAAGTCATTGTAATGCAGTAAACATAATGGCAAGCCTTTTTTTGTATAGATTGCAGATGCATTGAACATTTGAGAACATTTGCATTACAACGTCAGCTCTAACACGGCTTTTTGTTGTTCTCCTGTTCCCGTTGAAATGTCAGGTCTGTTTTCTTTGGCAGGCTCGGGCATTCTGTAACTCTTTGCACAAAAGGAAGCGTAAACATTTAGCCTGCTGGACGCCTCCAGCTATCTTCATTTCACTGGGGTATTAAGATTATAGCCCAGTGTTTAGGGCAGTAATTATCTGCTGGTTATTCATTACATGAAATAATGTGTACATTAGTATTTATTAGTTCATTAGGATATAGGTGAAGTCTAATTTTGTAATTATTTTCAGTCACCTAGCTATAGTTTGCTTACCATTTACCCAGGAATTGATGGTGTAATAATCAATACACACAAGTTACATTTTTAACAGAAAGATTTTTAATTTTTTTATACTAAGTGTGTAAAAAGTGGTTGCCTCAATTGCACCAGGCAGTCGAGCACAGAAAAGCATTTGAATCCAAAGCAATTACATATTTGACCTTGGTCTGGTATACACATACACACACTACCTATGCACCAGATCTCAAACTGAAAGCACTTTATTCTTTAAGACTCTGAGAAGAGGAGAACGAGCGTGTGACCTTGACGATGGTAATGGAATGCCGGCTAATAACTTTTTGTTTTTGCAAATGTTAAGGCCATTAGTTTCTAAGCAAACATACCTCAATTAAATTTTCTGTCAACTAGGCCTATGTGTGCTGCAGTCTTTTGAGGTTGTCAGTTTGTTTTGTCATCTACGTGTGGTTTTTTATCTAACCTACCCTGGTTTCATAGCTCTTTTAAATGTCAAACTTGCTATTTGTAATTCATTTAAAACGAGTAGCAATAAGTGCTTTATTGTCATTAAATGATTATCACACAAGTGTGCATATCAGTGTGCTACACTTATCACTATAGTGATATGTTTCCTGAGTAAAACCCCCAGATGGGTTTTTTTCTGTTGACATTGCACTGGTTTAACCTGCAAGCTCAGACTTTATGTGAACATTTACTGAGTAGATTGCCAGAAGCAGGAGTATTAGCCAGACATTTGCTATTTTCTGACCAGCAGTACTTTTGCTTAGATTTGGCTTAGAATGCTTCAGTGGCTTCCCTCCGAATCATTGACAGTTAGCATATCCATAGATGGAGGATTAAACGCTCCGGAGGATTAAACAAACAGTTTGTTCTTTACACTTAGGAATTGTCTGCTCAAGGCTCTTTTTCCATAAAAGACATGGATATGTGTAGGAATCTTAATGTAAGACCAGAGGGGGGAAAAAGTAAGCCCGTGTTTGCGTTTAATAGCCCCTTTCAGACAGGAGCGTGTCTATAAGCACTGGTGTGGTTGCCATAGTGCCCAGGATGTGCCTGTTGGCTACCGGGTAAAGAGTGAAATAGATGTCAGTTTGGGTGAAAGGAATAGCTGTAGTCAGGAGTGCTATTGCCTGCTGCTCTGTGAATGGAATGCTGGAATGTGAGCCATGTCTTCATTTTATATTGCCATAACCTTTTTTTTTACTTTTTATTTTGTCTTCACTTAGGAAGTGCAAAAACAACAATCATCTCACTTTTGTCCTCTAGCGGTTGCCTTGCCAGATGATTTAGCTGCGGTGTGTTTCTGCCACATCAGAATTGCTGGGGTGTTACTTGTTCTAATGGTCTTACTATTTTTTCTCCTCCTAACTACTGATACATTAGTCAGAAATATTTGAAGCAATGTGTGTGTTAAAATGTTAATGAGAGGTGAGTCTCAGTTTGATCATGCTTTCAGAAATTAGCCTGTGTGAAACACACCACTGTCAGAATGCAATTTATCCATTGTTTGCTCTTAGGCTATGACTTAAACCAGTTATTTTTGCTGAACACATTGAACATGTTGGCTAGACTGTAAAATACACAGGATTCTTTGTTGCCTGTGTTTCAAGCTCACAAAAAAACACATCAATAAAAGCTTTTGTGGTTATTGGCGATGGAGAACTCATTATTTCACATGATCGGAGTGCATTAAAATTCAAGTTTGAACGCACTTATTGAGCAGTTTCAGCCCATGTATTTTGAGATTTAACGACCCATTGGCAGTGTAAATGGTTATTTCTGTCTGTTAGGCATTTGCGTCAGTCATCAACCATTGGAAAATACTCTTCAGTCTATGGTCTACAGTGTGAGTCACATCATGTGATCTGGATTGTGGATTTTTTCCAGTGGAACCCCCCCCCCCCCCCCTGTAAAAGAGTACATTCTCTTACCAGACTAAACATGGATCTCTAAAGGAAGCTTTCGACATTGTCCATCTTTAACATTGACTCCTGCTTTTGATTCATGTTGACTAAGCAATGCTAGGACCAAAGGTTTGAGGCAATTAGGCATACTGGGGCTCGCTTCAATGCCATATGGAAACTGGAGGCTTTGTGGCTGTTGTAGTTTGAGCTCACAGTTGTCTGCCCAGATTATGCATAAGCTGCTTTGTTTAACGGGTGCTAAAGAATCATGTTTTTTTTGGGGGGGTTTTTTTGTCCCTGTGATTCTGGGCAAATGTTTATGCAGGTACCAGTATTACCTGTCCTACATCCTGCAATCACTGGCACATCTGTCTTGGTAGGATTCCCTTACAGGTTTTCAGTTGGGTTTAATTACATTTGTCATAATTTAATTAACTTCTCTTTTTCTGCGGAAATTGTAGACTAATTGATTTATAACAAAGTTGTGTGTTTCAGCTGAAAAGAGTAAAATTATTTGATAGGCTTTTTAGTCCTCTGAGTAAGGAACATCTGTGTTGTTCTGCAATGAAGCCTTGAATGCTAAACATCTCTACATTTTCTATAAACAATCGCTATTGCTTGCTCAGTGATCATTCTGGACTATGAGCAGAAATTATGGTAGTAATTTTAATTGGTTTACTTTGACTGATTGAATAGTAACATTATCCATTGAAACATCAGCGATGGCAGTTTTAACTACATTGTTTCAGTTATTGAATACTCAAGTCTGATGCTTTTGGCATATGTAGCCTAGATTATGGCTTGAATTGTACTGTTGGAAAAGGAAACTTTTCCATTGTGGTAACATTTTTAGCACAGTCTATTTTTGAAAGATTAATTATGAATGGTCAGAGCTGTAACTCTGGCTGCACATAATGAAAATAAGATCCCTGGTATGCTATGAGAGAGCAGCGTTTAATAGGTACTGAATTAGTCATAAGTTACAGTGCTTTCCTTAGCTGTTTTGAATTAGCTGCTACTGCTAGATAAATTGTATTTTCTCCTTGTCTTCTTGGTAGTCTCGGTGGTCCTCAGTGTATTAAGAATAAAGATCATGGGGAAAAAGCAGGTCACAGTGCTGTGGGCTGAGTTGAGTAATTCTCATCTAAATTTAGATCTCTTTAGAGTTGTGTAATCTTCAGTAAATGGATTTCTGTTGGGTTTACTTGTTTTGAGTGGCCTGTTTGATACCTTTGTTCATGAGATGGTATCAAAGGAATTGTTGCACATATGGAGGTTTCAGGACAATAATCCTCACTATTTGTCTCATTCTTAAAATAAATTAACTGTGTCCTGTAGCTTTACCATGAAATCAGATTCCAATGTGTCAAGATTTGCCGTGTCTCGAATATCCTGGAAAAGTTTTGCGTTTGCAAGACGCTCTCAGACAGGCTGTGCCGGAAAGTTCCTGAAGGATGCTCTTTGCTGTTGGGAATTACTCCTTTCCCCAGATTTTAGGTTGGCAAGCCTAATGCACTTCCTTTGTGCGTCTCACATTTGAGCAGCAGTGGGATGCACTTGGCTACTGACTGGGTTGACTAGGTGGGGTCCTGGGCCAACAGCCAAGCCTTATGGACTGAGTGGTATCTGGGGAAGACTGCAGTGGGCCCTTAGCCATCAATGACATTTACTGCTGTCCACATTTGCATTTGCACTTTCTATAGCCTTAGAGCCTTCTGAGATTCTCTAACTTTGCACAAACCAGGGGAGACTGTGTTTTGTTTTCTTTTACTATCTACAACTGCTCTGTGATGAGGTACATTTGATTATTTGTCCCATACATGATGTACGGCTGTTTTCATTGTTTTTTGTTTTCAGTAGATAAAGGCTTAGTCATCGGGTTTTAGTACGTGGAGAAGCTGGACGGCCTTGACGCATTGTGCTTTCAGTCACCCGGTTTTCTCCTAGCCCAGCACACTGCACAGCCCCATTGGGTGGCGTAGATTCACACACACACACACACACACACACACACATGGGGCAGGAGAACGCACGCTGCTCACCAGGCATTCTGAGCATTTCCATTGTTGACTGTTCAATAAAATAAGAACAATGGCTATTCTCTGGGGAGGAGTGCATCGACACTGGCCTGGCACAGTGCAGCCAGCCAGTGGAACAGAGCCTGGCTTATTCTGTGACAGACGGAGACTGGCACAGAACCCAAAGCCACAGGCCTCCAGCGCCCCTCCAGGGGCCTGGCCTGACGCGTGGAAGCCTCCTCATACCACAGTCAAGGCCTCCTTGTTTCTGGCTTTGATTGAAGGCTGACCAGCGACATTATGCTCAAGCCCCAGGACCCTGCCTTGCTAATTAGCCAAACCAATGAAAAAACATAAACTGTAAGTTAAGGGGGAAAAGGTCTCGGCAGAGTGTTTGGCAGCGATTTCTAAAGCAACAAAATATTGCTTTAGACGTTGCGGATATGACTTGACCAAAGAGGAAAGGGAGGCTAACTAGCTGTGGCTTCAAATGCAAACTTTACCAGCATCAACATTTCAGTGCCTTTGTTTATCTGAATACACATTCAGATAAATGTTGAGGGAAGGTTCCCTTATGGGCCCGCTTGAACGTGATGTTTTCTCCCTTACGCATCAGCATCTCCCTGGCTTGTGGGGACCATGTGCTTGAGGTGCAGAAATTTTTGGAGCTATCTTTGAGGAATTTGTGGAGCCTGTTCTCTGCTGGCTGTGTCAGTATGTGGGAACTGGCCTCTTGGCAGTCGGTGAGAATCATGGTGTTGAAACAAGAGTAGCGGTGTTTGGCCCTTTAAGCGGCGTTCTTGTGCCATTTGGGCACGCATTTTTCGATGATTTTGGCACCTTATGATTATCACACCATTTACAAAGTCTCTGAAGTGTCTGTTTGACATGAAACGAGATCTTTCGGAACCTTAATGGCAGCAGTATGTTTGGTATGTGAGTCGTTGAAGGGCCATAACTTAATTTCCCTGAGAAAAGTAAAACATCAACTGGGCTTATATTCGAAGTTCCTTCATTTGTAGTGTATTTTTATCCAGTGTATGTATTCGGCTTTAGTCACAGTTTTCTAATTTTGCGTCCCCACAGCTGTGCCAAATGGAATCTCAGCTTGTTGTCTGACAAATGGCAAGTACTTCCCCCAGCAATTAGTCAACATTTTATTTCTAATTTCCCCCTGGCTTTTGGAATTCATAACAATTTTGTCATGAAAAAAAGTTCCATAAAAGAAGTAAGAAAGTCTCACAAACCTGATTGCTAAGCACATGATGCATTCAACAGGATGGTAAGTTTAAATTAAAAGTTTAAATTAAAATTATAATAATTTAAATCTCTGCATTTTGGAAAGGTTAGGCTGGTTGTCACAGTAACCTGGTGGAGTCAACCAACAAGTCAAAACCAACTACAGTATTAGGTCTTCCGATTAAATAATTGTATATGTGAAGAGGAAAACCATTCTTCTCTGAGGCAAAACAAACTCTTTCCTTGGGCCATCATAAATGCCTTACCCAGCAGGGCTCGAGGATGCCTGCCTTGATGCAGGGATGGGGAGTGCTGAAGGGGTTCTGGCTCATTCATTACATGGACTGGCTTATCTCAAAGCTGACAAACGTACTTATTAAAGGGAACTTATGTTGTTGAAAGCGGATCTAAAACCATATTATTATCGAAAGGTGCATGGTTTTAGCCTCTTAACACAATCACACATTGACTATGTAAAGGGGTAATTCTGCTAAGCTACTGAATACCTCTACAAAATGGAAATGTACCCCCCTGCTTTCATCATTAACAGAGGTGACGTTTGTAGGCAGAAATTGTTAAGTCCAGTCAGTTGTGCAATCTCGACCTTCAGGCAAAACAGTATGTCCATGCGACAAGGCCACACTGACCTAGAGCTGTCTGCAAAAATGTAAATTCCACACTGGCAAGCTTCAACAGCCATTATCTACATAGTCATTAAGACTTTCAAGTGAACACATATTGGCATTCAAATTTTTAATCAGAAAGGAAACCGTGATCCGTATGGTATTCTGTGGCCATGCTGGGCTCTGACTCTCCCATAAATAGCTTTGCATTCTGGTGTCTCTTCAGAAGTAATGGTAATTCAACTCCCCAGGAGAGGAGCCACTCTGACACCCTGATCTGTATGCAGAGATAAAGGACTCAGTGTGACTTTTAACTGCCTAAGGACATTCCCTTTGGAGATTGAGGATGGCAAAGAGAGAGAGAGCATTCTTACGATCAGGTCAACCGGAGCAGGTTACTTAATAACATTGTCGCATTTTATGGACCATGAACAACTTTGCCGTCTCTCTCGGAAGCCATAATCTAAAAGCTAAATATCCAGTACTGCATAAATAAAAGAAATACTGCCTGGCACTATATAGCATAAAGAATACTTAAGAGTCGAAATGGCACTATGTGCAATATGTCGTACTTGCCAAATCAGTAATGTATGGCTGCTTTATGGCCTTTTTATATTTTTTAATGTATTTTCTGTTGCCTGGCCAAGTACAGCACTGTAAGAGCAGCCTTATTGCCCAGCTCTGCTGTCCTCTGTCTCCCGAGTTAGGAGCAGGTGGAAGATGATGTAAGGCAGTGTCTGTCTGGGCCAGCCGGTGCTGAACACAGTGCGTCAACGAACCCGTAGTGTCCTCAAGTTGCGCAGCACGACTGCATCATGGTGTGATCCCCGGTGTTGGTTCCATTGTCACAGTCTAGCACCTTATTTAAAGAGCCCGTGACATAATCACAACTGACACAGACTGGAAGCAACTGAACTGATCCACTTTCAGAATTCTGTTGAACTGAGCGTCCAGGATAGTATTATGCCTGTAGGCAATTTTTTTAATGTATTGACATTTTAGACAAAGTATGTTTTTCCCTATTATAACAACTAGTTATGATGTAGGCTACATGATAACAGATAAAAGACTTTTATGATTTCTGACCCAAGGCTATGGGGTCTAGCTAGACTGAAGGTTTGTTGATGGAAATGATGAAATATTGATTTTAACTTCTGTTGTTTTGCTTCCCAAAACCCAGCTGCTCTCCAGTTCTGTCTCCATTTTGATTTGGTTTTTACAAAGTCCAGTATCAATGCAGTATTTTGCATTGATACTGCAAAAATTACCCTAAATAATTCCAAAGCCTGGTGAATTGAAGAAAATTTAGTTTTTCATAGAGCTGCATTTTTCTTTTTTTTTTATATTGTGCTCTCTTATAGCATAATTACGGACAAGGAAGGAGGTGATAACATTGAGTTTTTTGTTGACTGCTTTCATGACCGAGGAAACTCCTTGGTTTGTTGATGTGGGTAAGGGGCTCACGTTCCTCTGTTTGCACTATGGTTTACTGTGTAGCCTTCCCTCTTCATGGTATCTCATTTTTAATGCACCGTTTCACTTTTAACATCAGTAGTTCTTTCTTATCTAGGTTAATTTTCCCTTTTTTACAGGCACTTTGTAAAGTAGGCATTTCTCTTGGTACAGTGAAGGTAGCCTGTGGCATTCTGAATCTCCCTGTGGGAGTCCTGGCCCGAGATGGTGCATGTATTCTTTGCCTAATGCATTGTGTCGTTGTAAGGGAAAGGCAGCATTGTGTCTGCAGTTCTCCTGAATAATGTTGCGTCCGCCTGATTGCACCCACGCTGAAATATTTAGGTACGGGTCTGCAGGCTGCTTTCTCGGGCCCTAATTGAAGCTCAACTGTGGAAATTCTCTTGGGACCTTTGTAGCTTTTACGAAGTGGCTGAAGTAAGAAGGTTTGGCCCGGTACGTTCTTGCCAATAGCAACATCTGCACATAAAATGCAAGGTCCTGGTGCATTTAGACATCCTCCCATCCTTTGCCTGGCTTTGATAAAGGGCTCAAGAGACAGCTCCTTACCCGCCGGAACAATGAAGCAATCTGTCGGTACAGGATTGCTGGATGGACAACATCATTCCCTCCCTCTTGGCTCAGCACATCACATGGAGCAGTTGTCTACTAAAGTAAGCTAGAGGTGTCAATTCCTATTGGCTTATCTGCAAGTTCAGGTCTACAAGAACAAATGTATGCAACTAAACTAGGTTCAGCTAATATCCGAGCTTTGGCATTAGTGCTAACTGTTGCTTGTACATTGTGCGTGGTCCACTCTTCATGTTGTACGAGTTGTGTGATAGAGAATTTTTCCAGTATCACAGATTTTAGAGGACTAGTGATGGTTTCCAGACTTTTTTTTGTTTTTCATGAGGAAGTAGTTATTTTTGTCAATGCAGCTGTTCTATAAAAAAGTTGGAAAGATGTTCATGTTGAAACTTTAAGTGGTTGTATCTTATGACAGATTTTTCTTATATGCAGTTTTTAAATTATTCAGCTTCTTCTATTATGGTTAGCAGAATGAGTTATAGTAGAACTAACACCTTGATTGACATGTTAGTTTGAAGAGATTTGGCCAAGCACATTGGGTCCTTTTGAGGTTTTTTTTTTGATTGACAACTCTGCCTAAATGTTTTTGGAAGTTTGGAAGTTATGTACATTTTCGTGACTGACCTTATGCACCTCCTTATCTCTGATACTTGGAGGTGCTTCATAGTATGCACTCAAGGCTCAGGTTAAACACAAGTCCAGGGGTTAAGAAAAACACTGCCACTGGAATTCTCTTGCAGTATGCAGTATCCCTACTATCATGCTATAAACACAACTTCCAGCAGCAACTTGGCTTTCCAAGAGGCCTTCTATCCAAGTACTAACAAAGCTGTAAAATGGAGGATGTTCTTTTTGCTGCGGTTCGGCCAACATAACTGGGCTTGAGACATCATCATTTGCTTTTTCAGGCCATTTTGTCATGAATTGACCACGTGTTACCAGAATAACTTCTGCTTATCGTTGTATCCTGCACTGCACCAGATCAGTATGGAACACAACCATGTTGACCTAAAGGCTGCTGGTTCCAGTCTTATAGTGTGATGAATTCAGTCAACATCGTAATTTGTCAGATGACAGATTTAAATTGATGATACCAGACTGCTTTCTTATGTGCTCAAAGAAAGAAAAGTGTAGTGGATTCCACCTGAATTGCAGGCTACAATATCATACTGCAAAAAAAAAAGAAAATAAATCAGGGCTGTACCCTTCGTGCATTAATCATTTGCCTTTATAAAGGAGTGACAACACATTTTGCACATTGTTAGAAATTCTTTGTGCTTCTCTGGCTGGCAGCAAGGTGTCAAATGTCAGGCTGATCAGTGATATAGCATTATCAGGTTAATGGGTCCTGGGCTTTTATGTGCAATCCAGTTTCTTTTGTCAGAAATGTGCCTGTGGCACTGTGAGGCTGTTAGCAGAGCTGTCAAACTCCATTTGGAGGTGGACTGTGCCCCAGGTTTCGATATCATGCTGAAATCCACCCAGACGGCAATATCTTAAGTGTCCAGCATGCTGCTGTGGGGTCTGTACATGCTACGATTCATTCAAAAACAAAAAAGTTATATCTGAGACAAAAAATATGTTTCCACGTTAACTAACCAGTGGTAGCAGACTAGTGATCAAGAAAAGCATTGACTGTGATTGTGCATGTTCTCATTCATTTAATTGCACTGGAAAATATACAGTACAGTTGTGTATCTGACTAAATCAGAAATTTGGGGAGTCAGAAATGTATAAACCATTAGCTGCACAAGATAAAAGTAATAATATAGCACCAACTAGACTTAGCAAGCTTCTTCGCAATATAATATTTTGTAATGAATCGGTTATGGGCTCAGTGCATATAGGCTACTTTCCCCTTATATCCTGTTGTGGTTCCTCTTAAGATTTACAAGTGGAATCAACTGGCTGATGATGGCTTAGGCTTAAAGCACTAAGCATTTTACTACTTCTGGCCATAAGTCTTATTTGTTTATTGCTCCTGTCGAGCAAGTAGCCTTCCAGCTACCATCTGCAAAAGCTAGGTGTCATTACCAGGTGCTGCTCTGGCCCCATGCACTTTTAGCCAGTTTGCTGTTCACCTATAATGTGGTAATGTGTACACAATTGCTCATTAACACTAGTTTCCACTCTTTGCACGGCAATTTCTGGAAGCAATTTGTTGGACAGTACAAGCAAGATTATAAATGGATTTTACTTTCTTCATGCAACCTGCTAGTTAGCGTGACTATTCATGAATGTGAACTTGGTAAGGTTTATCACACCATTCCAATGTGTCATGCTGCATCTCCTTGTTAAAAGATGTTTTGGCAGCAATATCCTACTTTAATAATCCTACTTTACTTTACTATTTCCTCTGTTGTTATATTCACCTCTGAAGCATGATTGGTAATTATCACTTTTTTGTCTTCACTTTCTTTGTAAACTGAAGCCAAACGTTCATCGGTCAGAAAGAAGGCAGCATCTCTGGGGGACGCGTTGCCACCCACAGCTCCCGACGGCCAGGAACGCTCACGTGTACGTGCGTTCCTCCGCGCGAGCCGTGGGCGAAGCGGTAATGGTTTGCAGCTGGCCGCGCAGAGGAGCTCGGGGCTGAGTTAAGGCCCGTCTACCCGAAAGTGAGAGGGTTTGTCTGGGGCGCTGGTGAGGCGTGGGGGATGGCGGGAGCACGGCCGCCCTGGCAGGGGTCTGAGGTGACACGCTTCACAGTGTGAGAGGTGGCACAGAGGGGGCACGGTCTGGGTGTGTAGCGCATGGGTTCTCCTCTGTTCCCGGTGGTTTCTTAGCTCAGAAGTGTTATTTCAGTTCAAATCGCTGTGGTTTTGTTTGTATATAAAAAAAGAAATGTACAGTAAAAAAATGAAATTAACAGGAGTTCAGTGGGGGGTTTTTTTCAAAACACTGTCAGAGTCATTTAGAATAACGGCAATGACTCATTAATGACCATCTCATAAAATACTGACTGGATTTCATACAGTTTTTTTCCCTTCATTAAATAGTTATTCACTGGCAACAAGGTACAATCCAATTATTATTATTTTTTCAAGTAGTAGGATCTTTCACAATGGTGTCTGAGCAGGCTACTGGACACAAAAACGGGGAAGTTGGGTGTCCAGACGGCATTGATCCGCTTTTGTGTGTAGGCTGGGGATTGTTCAGCCGTCTTTGAAGTGGGCTGACCTCGGCATTGTGGCGTAGATTCAGTTTCAGTTCATTTTAATTGCTGTTTTGTCTTCACTGGAAGGCAGCAAAGAGGCAAATGTCAAATACAGCTCCCCTGTTTAAGAATTGTCTATTGTTGTACTCACCATTCTGTACATTGAGCTAAAGGGAACATATGACTGTATGACACCTGTTTGGATTCCCGGACCGATAACGATGTGAAAAACGAGTTTCATGAATGCGTGTAGCTTTTTTAATAATTCCATGTAAGCAGACACTGAGAACAACACTGAGAACCTCTGCCTTATTTGGAACATTAAAGACGACATTAACCTGCCAAAGTGATTATAAGCGTGAGACCGATGAAGATTGTGGCAGTAAATCTTCTTATGGTTTGTCATTGGCTAGCCATGGCCTTATTTCCATACAGACTACTGCAGGTTTATGGACCATGTGTCATTGTCAAAAGTTTCAATAAATAAATCAGCCAATGCTCAGTCTGCAGGTTTCTTTTAGCGCAGGAACCTCTGAATGGCACCTTTACAGACAGTTACTGACGATGGCGATTTAAGAGTGTTCTTTTCACTGCCAGTCAGTGGAGTGGATGGAAATTAATACAATTGTTTGTACTTTTGAAATTTGAGCATTGCATTAAAACTGTTTCAAGGCAAAAGGCTAGGAAGTCACAGACTTTGAGAGGGTTTTATCTTCTCCAATTGCAAGCTAAAGCAATAATAAGGTTTATGGTGTTATTATTTAGATATGAATGTTATTGTGTCCTCAAGTCCTCAATTCTTATATTACCTTGTAACCATGTAAGAATATAGAAATTAAAATGCACATTATACCATTTTTTAATGATTATTGGTTATTTTCCGCAACATTGTCTGCACATTCTGACATTTGGTCCGAAAAACACACATCTGCATGCTTTAAAAGTTGCTGCCACATGATTGCCGGATTACATATTTGCATTAACAAGCTGGGGTACAGGTCTACCTGACAAAGTGAGTGTATATGCTCATATTGAAATTGAATTCTCCTAAAATTACCCACTCTGTGGTTCTAGTGTAAAGTTGATTACGTGGGTTTTGGAATTCCCATAGTGCTGAAGACGCATGGTGATAAACCAGCGATATGAGAAAAGAAACCAAAACAATGATTTATAGCCTAATAAAACCAAATAATGTTTTTAGTAATAGAGACAATAGATGATCTTATTTGGAACAATTATTTTCATTTTACTTTTCTGGGCTGGATGTGTTGGAAATACTATTTTAACAGAGGGGTTTTGTAAGGAAAGATTTGTTGTGGACTTCCATGTTTTATTTTATTTTATTAGGCTAGCTGTTCAAACTAGGCCAAAGCAGTACCAAGTCAGATACACTTGATTCACATAATTCCAATTAAAAAACTATTGACCAAGTTGTATTTGCATGACTGACTTTAAAGTAGCTGGCTTCCTTTCACAGTCATTGGCCATCCATATGTCAGTCACCCAAAGCACACAATTGAATGCGAGCAGGCGTCAGTGTAAACAAAACCGTTTAGGAGGAGGGAAGCTGGCCTGCTGCTGCAGGGACCGTTCTCCTGGATTACGCTGCTAATCCCAGGGCAGACGGGGGAACACCTGCACCCCTGTCAAAATTAGAGGATTAGAGAACAAGCTGCGCAAATGAGGGGATGGCACAACGGTCTGGCAGCACGTGCAGGGAACTCTGGGTAATTGGAATCCATTCTGAGTGGCAGGGAGTAATCCTGTTTCATGTTTACCTCCTCTCGCCCAGTTGTCAGGCTACTTACGTTGAGTTGTTACTGACTGTGTGAGGCTAGGAAAGGTGTGACACTGTGCAGTACCCAAAACAGTGACCATAGCAATGTGTGTGTGTGTGTGTGTGTGTGTGTGAGCGGGGGGTCATAACTGTCCTCTGGGGTATTGCCTATTTGGTTATTCAGGGTGGTTTAAACGCCATCTCATTGCTCAATCTCCCTCTTTCCCTCTCCATCCTCACTCTCTCTGTCTTCCTCTCCCTCTCTCTGCGGATCTCTTTTGTTTTTACTGCGCTGGAGAAAGGCAGACCGTGGCTGTAGCTCAGGAAATGGAGGTGGGGGGGTGCAGGGAGGGGTAATGTGAGAGTTCGGACAGCTCCCAGAGCCGTCTGCAACAGGCGGAGGCTAAGGAGCGCTGCCATTTTCCAGCTTTTCCAACAATGTCCCCACTGTGCTTTCCCAGTGCACTCCACATCTCTCTGACTCATACGGTTCTAAAGAAGCAGGGTGGGCCCCTGGAACCCACTGCCCATGAGGTCAGGGAGCCTCTGGATCTGAGACGGTGGGTGTGGGGGAGAGGGGGCACATTCTTTTCCCATTATATCTCCCCTCTCCAGGGTCCTCTCAGTCGAGGTATGGAGGGGGGAACCAAGGAGGAGCGGGGAGCAGCAGACGCATTTTGAGGTTTTCATATCCGGACATCGGATCCCTCCTGACGATATGCCAACGCAGAAAGCGTCTATTTCTGAAACCACTGACTATTATTAAAAGAGTCGAAAATGTAAAATGACATTTCTGAAAGGTATGAAAATGGGTTTTGTGTGAAACGGCCTAAGTAAAACACTGACGGGTATTTTTTAGCCGTTTTGGAGGCAAACGCGGTCGTTTTGTTGTTTTATTTGCGTAATAGACGTGTAATGGGTGGCTCCGCGGGTTTAGATGGAAAACACCACGCCATGCTGATGTCGTGCTGACTCCGGGGTTAACCGGCCGAACGTGGAGGAGCGGATGGAGATGCGACGGTGCTGATTGGCTCCACCGCGCTCCTGGTGACCACCAGCGCTCCATCATGATGTTTATTCTAATGGAGGATAGTTCTCCCTGTGTCCGTGTGGGATTCCCCCAGGCACTCCGGAGACATGCAGTGGGCTAATTGGAGACTGAATTGCCCATAGGGATGAAGGTATGAATGTGTGAATGAATGGTGTGTGGGCCCTGTTAAGGATGTATTCCTGCCTCTCGCCTAATGCCAGCTGCCTGCTGGGATAGGCTCCAGCACCCACTGCGACCCTGACTAGGCATAAACGGGTTAGACGACAGATAGATGGATGGTTGTAGGATGCTGCAACAAACAATTTTTGCATAATGGTAAATGGACTGCATTTTTTTCCCCAAAGTGCTCTACCATTAATGCATCTCATTTACCCATTCACACACACGCACACACACACCATTAGCAATAGGCACCGACCAGCTCATCTGTAGCAATTGGGGATTAGGTGTCTTGCTCAGAGACACTTCCCACCCACACCCGGAGCGGGGGATCGAACAACCCTCCGCCCGCCAGACGACTTGCTCTACCTCCTGAGCTAATATCGAGCTAATATCGCCCCCGTATGTAAAGACTTGATTTGTTTGTCATGGAAATATTCCATCGTGAAATCATGTGCAGGTGGATTTAGGTGCACTGATGGGTCAAACGTAAAATACCAATGGTTGTGAAGTGTAGGTTCAGGTGTGCGTTTGATACTCAGCAAGGGCGTCAAACGGTTTTCACATGGTCTGCACCACAGCCAGAGATCTGTCCTTCTGTCACCGGGCTCAGCTGAAGATGGCGTCCCACTGCGCTCGTCCTGAGCGACCCCTTTACTCAGACGCTTCCTCCCCCGCGGCCTTCTCTCGCGCGGCGGAGTTAATGATGTCGTTAGTCTCCGGGCTTCGCTATAAAGGTCTGCGTCAGTGACACTGATTCCCGTCCGTCACACTCTCCCACTGAATGAATATTTAAGGGGAGCTGGCTGCCCCAGGCATGTTATGTGCAGTGTAGAAGAAACTCAGGCCCTTTAGCACTGAGGCTGGGGGTTTCTGGAGGAATATAGCCTCATTTCTGTCTTTCGCTGCCAGTAAAATCCAAGCATATTTCCACTTGATTTCCTGACAGGCGTTTATAGGAAGTGGCACACACGGTCATCACGGCGCGTATTTTTAGCATTCTCTTGATGCAAGAATGCCTGCTCAGCTTTTGGAGGCAAAATGATTTTTTATTAATGTAACTGGGTGAGTTGTGCTACAGTGGACTGGTATCTTCGGAAAGACACAAAATTCAACATATTAAACACTTGCAAGGCTAAATGACATAGCTGGCTATATTGCCAATAGTTGTGAGTTATAAGAACACAGGAATAACATGGCTACACATTTCTCCCCTTTGTTTGTATTTTACATGTATAGCTTTACTGGAATAAAAGCTATACAATTTATTTTATCCAGAAAATAAACACTAGGCTAGGCTCTAGCGTCTAAACTAGATATAGCATTTTGATATAACTGTCTATGGGACATCTCCAATTTATGTGTACTGAAATTTTGAAAAGTAATTGAAATCATTTATTCAAATCTCCGCTAAACTTCCTTCTTAATCGATCTTGGTATCCAGGGAAAGATAGCGAAAACATGCATGCGCGCTCCATCCACCACCTGTCACGTAAGACAAGCAGAAATGAACCCATTCAGTGCTGGTACACTTTATGTGGGTTACGTTAAAAAATAAGAATAAATTAAAACATATGTTTTTGTTGCATAATCGGTTCAGATTCAGAGGCTTTGTTCAGTAGTTTAGGAGACTTGAGTTTGACTCAGACTTCTGTGACTTCACTGAATCCTCCTCACAGACCAGAATAGAATCATCTGTCCAAATCTGAATGTATGAAGTGCCCCATCATCCTACTGCCCAAACCACCACTTCGCACTGTAAACTGGAAATAACATGTTACATGCTCCGTTCCAGCAGTACTTTTGCTGTGGACTAAAGTTGGATAAGTGTATTGATATAATTTAAACCCTGTTATAAAAGGGTTGCTGACACATTCAAGGAAAGACAAAATTTCATATTTAATATTCATATTTTAAGTACCAGGCTATGATACATAAGACCGAAATATATCGTTGTGTGCTTAACAAATGTTGAGGTAAGCCTACCCAGGATTTGCACGTCTAATATTGTTTTTAGTTTTGAAAACCCATGTTTATTTAAACCTGGCAGACTTTGTTGATTATTGTAAGTATTATTAAGTAGGCAGCTATTCTGGCAAAACAATTTCTGGGAATGTAATCTGCACCCAGCATGTGTATGTCCTGAAGGGCAGAGGATTGTGGGGATTTATTTTCCTTGGCAGGGGTCAGAGAAGGTCATGGAGAATTGACGGGAGTAAGACTGACGCTGCGCTCCCCGCTGCCGTTGAACCGCACACGCTTTATGTGGTGCCTGGGATGGGAACGTCAGGAGAGCTGCACTGAGTGCCTGCCAGGGCTCATTTGGGGAGGAGGAAGATTAAAGGCGGTGTAACTGCCCTTTGCTTTTACTGGATCTTCACCAGACAGAAAACCCAAAGGGTGGAGCACTGTGCCAGCAGGCCAACTGCACTCCACAGTGGAGACCTGCACTGGCCAGAGTACCAGTGCAAATATTATCTCTGCCAGCATCCAAGTGGTCCCATTTATCTGTATTTAATCCCCACTGTACTATTATGATAATTCTTCTTTTTGTAGTCCCCTAAGCACTATGTATTTACCAGGTGAATATGTTGTAAAAATAGCACAATTACCACTACTAAAGGAAAAAATGGGTTAATACTAAGAAACTGAAGCTGAAACAGTTAGAAATCCCTCTCTTATCAATCGATTCAAGTGGCTATCTTGTTGTCAAAGGTTTAGCTTGGTCATAGCCTGAATGTGTATGTACCCCTGTGGAAAGTATCCGTTACTTGGCTTCAGAGGTGTTTCCAAGAAAATATTATCTAAATTCCCAGGAAGTAGGCTAAATTCCTAGGCCCTGTTGAAGTCGATTTTCTGAAGGAGTAACACGAAGATAGCAGGGAGTATTCTGTATACTAAGAGCTCAAGCATGTGGAAATAGTGATTACAACTGTATAAACTCCTGAGGTATTGCCTTGCGGAGCAGATGTGCAGGAATCTGCTCTGTCCGGGGCATCCAGTAAATCTATTTCAAGAATGGCAATGAGTGGTGTCACTCATTGGAGCACCATAGAATTACTGCCCTCAAATCAGCAGGCTGCCTGTTTAAACGGTCACTTTAATGGCACTTTTCCTGTCTAGCCCTGACCGCGGATGCTCATGGGAGGCGAAAGCCTCCAGAGATCACGAGGCTTTGTTAAGGTTTCATTCACAAAACGTCACCCTATACCACGAGTCCATGACTGAATGAGTGTGTCTCTGTAGCACACATTATGAGTCAGACTTCTTCACTGTAATAAACATCGCTGTTCACTGGAGACTGTGAGCCCAGAGGAGAGTCAGAAAGGGGATTTGATTAAAATATCATATGGCCAAGACCTTGTAGATTAAATGGCCTATAGAGGATAAGGGAGGAGAACCCACCCTTTTCTGTTTAGATAAAAGCCTGTTCAGAACAGGTTTATAATGAAGGCTTGTTTCACTTTTGTTTATAAATTACTTTTTACGATCCGTATAAAAATAAACCACATTTCTTGTCAAGCTCTCCAGTGTGAATTGACCTTGTTAGGTTCCTGTTCCTCAGATGCAACCAGCCACAGTATTCAAGTATTCCTCTTCTCCAGTTTCTGTCTGCTGTAACCGTGTTTTTCAATATTTAAACATGGAATAATATGAAAAGAATAAAAACTTTATTTCAGTACTGATGATGATGATTGATCAAAAATATCACAATAATCATTTATCCTTATGTAATTTGCAGTTCTGTTTTTTCAAGTAATGCTGGTCCTTTTTCAGTACTTTGCTACATTTATGCTGTGTTTGTATAAGCCGATGACTTAATGCATGACCTAATGCACTTTGCCTTGGATTCATCTCTAGACACAACACAGCAGTGCTCATTTTGCCTCTTTTGTGTTAGTCACACAGTTCTGCTAAGGCTAAGCTTATCACAACACCCTCGTCTTTTATTTTGTTGCCCTCACAGCTTTTGAAATCAAAGTGATAAGATCTCAGATTCATGAAAGAACAGAACTTGGTGCTGTTAAAACTGAGACAACGGACAAATGGGTATTTTTGGGTTATCTGATTGAGGGATTGAAATACAGGATATCATACAAACTTCATATTTGCTCTCAAGAGATAAGGTTTAATAGGGCCTTTCAGTGCTCTAGCTTAGGTCTTCTTACAGTATGTGTGTGTATGCAGCATGGAGCTGTTAAGCACTGATTGTTTCAATCTTTTTTAAAGGCACTTAAGGGTGGAGCACTTTTATTGTTTGAAGCCAAAACAAGACAACTGTCTTTGGGGGAGTTCCACGAGGCAGATGTTGTTTGCACTTGGTCAGAATGGAAAAACGTGTTCTGAGTAAGAAGGTTCTCTCATTCCCTTCACCGTTTTACAGGCGTACGGGCGTTGAACTTAACGCACTCTCATGCTGCCAAATGCCATTGTGAAATGTAGCCTACTACATTCTAACCCGCCGTCCACCGCATGCTAGGTGGGAATGCGGGATGGGTGCTGTGGAGAGCTGGGTTTGACCTGCGTGTTGCCAGAACGTACCGTGTGTACTGCACGCACACTCTGTAAGACGATTTTCTGATTATTGATGAGCTTAGAGCAAAAACATGAAGGCCGCGACCATTTGTCATACCGCTCTTTACACTAGCCTATGTATTTAATCATTTTGGGGGCAGGCTGTAGCCTCATGGCTAAGGTGCTTGACTGGGACCTGGGAGGCCACAATAACATCAGTGCAGCTGTTGGGCTCATGAGCAAGGATCCCTAACTCCTCATTGTTCCTGGGGAGTTTGTCCCTGCTTAATCGAATCAATGTGAGTCGCTTTGGATAAAAGTGTCCGCTAAATGACTGTAATATAATGTCATGTAATAAAGGCTTGTTTGCACTTTGGCCTTATACAGTGTGAATCTCAGGCTATAACTACTTCCCCGGTCTAAAAGATTGCGGTGACGGATATGTTAAAGGACAAAATGCTCAAGATAACCATTTAAAATCTTAAATGTTGTCCGTAAAGTTTCCTCAGTGTGGTGGAATGAAGGAGGCAGACTTGCTTGGAGTAACGCGGCCTGGCCCGTTGTTGATGCTCGGCTGTTTGCGCGCACACAACAGGATCTCCCTCTCCCTCTCCCTCTCCGGAAGCGGCCAGGGGATTAAGTGGTGTTGAGCAAACGCTGTCGATGCGGCTCATTATGAGAGGGTCAGAGCTCGTCTCCCAGAGAACTGCGCTCGCAATGACCGCTGTAATCAGCGCTCGCCCGTTCCCCCGCGTCAGCCTCAGCTTCTTCAAAGAGCCCACGTCCCCGGCCTCCGCCTGCCACCGCGTGTCGTGTAGAGAAGATGGCGGGTGATTAGTCCGGGGTGGTCACAGTTGAAGGTCTAGGTGAAGCTGGAGCTTGTTGTTTTTGTGCTGTGTTGTTTGGTGTGGATATGGATACTGTTCCCTGGTTAGTGGGGCAGCCTATAGACTAGTGGCTGAGTTGCTTGACAGGAACCCAGAAGGTTGGTGGTTCACACCCCAGTGCAACCACAAGGCCCTGCAACCCCATATTGGTTCTGAGGGGATTGCTTAGTCTAATCAACTGTAAGTCGCTTCCGATAAAAGCATCAGATACATAAGTGCAATGTAAGGTCACGATGCATGTGTTTAATCACTGTATGATTGACTCATGTTCATGACTGTTCCTCCTCTGTCCTTCCTTTCAGAATTCCATGAACCTTCCTCCAGACAAAGCCAGACTGCTGCGTCAGTACGACAACGAGAAGAAATGGGAACTAATCTGCGATCAGGTGAGAGTTTATTTCCGTCTTTTAGAACATCCCTGCGCTTCTAGTCGCTTGGTGAAGGGTTTGGGCTCATCATCTGAGGTCTCGGGCACGATTCTGAAGTGAAACACTGCTCACAAACCCTTGAATAATTTAATGAGATGAATATCTGATCTGATAAAACGCAGCATATTTCAGTCACCTGGGATACGCTGGGAAAAATCAATGAGATTCCTACTCTTCGTAATGGCATGTCTCATGGATCCTCCACTTTGCAGTGAAACAGTCGTAAAATCAGACGCATCAATCCGCACTCCTGAAATGTTGCCTGGCAGCAGAACCCAGCAGAAGCCCCTTATGTTTGAGAGACCGCGACCGCGATCGATTTCCGTCCCGCGGCCCACAGCGGTCTGCACAGAATTCAAACCGGCACGCTCCCGCCACGGGCCCCGGGGCCGGACCACACCTGGCGCGGAGCCGTGCGTTTAACAGGCGGAGATTTGTGTGGAGACGGGGTGAGACGGGGTGCTCCCCTCTGTGTGCCGCCGTGGGTTCTGCTGCTCTGAGCACGGGGAGCCAGGGGGACCATAGTCGTTGGACCGTATCCCTCAGTGTACAATAACCTTGCCATAGTCTATTCTCACAAACATATATCCTTCTGGATATTGTGCTTTACAGAAAATGTATCAAAGGTGTAGCAAAGCATTCAATTATTTAGAAAAAATATTATTCTATTACTATTTCTGCCACCGTAAAGGCCGACTTCAGCTCCCGAGAATAGGTATGTTTTCGATGTCATATTAATAGCTTCTCCGAACATCTTTATGTATCCATGGTAACCATGACGTAAGGAAGGTAGAGTGTAGGATGTCTGAGAGACGCACGTCCCTGTGTGTATATATATATATATATATATATATATATATACAAAAAGGTTTTTCCTAGAAATATTATTTTGGTAGATTGAAACATTGAAAATTTATGAGGATATATTTGATATGAAGGACTTTCAGAGCGAAAGGGCTCAGCATTGAATTCAAAGTCAGGGCTCCAACACCACCGAAAGCACCTCCAAACACCGTGCTCCGGGCAGAACGTGTGAGGCGGGGGATAGGAAGACTCCGTAAGTCAACAGAGAATCGTTCCCAGCAAAGAACTAAATCACATGCGCCATGACAGGAGTCATAACTAATGCTTAGAGAGGAATTCTCTGACCTTTAGAAGGTTCTTTTTACCAAATTAATCATGATTGTTGGTTTTACTCGGCAGCATTATTTAATTTGAGAAAAATGCTTTTATTTCTTGGTTTTAAAGGGACTGGTCTTTTTAAAAATGAGAGGTTAGTGACTTTTATTTAGCTATTTGAAATGGATTGAATGGACTGGTCTTGATAAAATATGAAATGACAAGGTATCTTCAGTGTGACTGAATATCTGCGCACAGAAGCTTCTAGAGCAGTTAGTTTCTAACTTAGTGACATGGAGGGCCGAGTGTATGCTGGTTTTATTCCTACCTCACTTGATTATATATTTTGTTAAATTATTTGCTGAATTAGGGCTGTAGGTTTGAACATAATGTATTTAAAGCGAAATGTGTTATTTGTGTTGTCTAAATCACACCTGTTGCTTATATTCTGTGCTTGAATGCAGTTAAATACCTATGGCTGAATGAGTCATTGGAATCAAAGGCAGCATTAATTGGTGGGAATGCGAGCCTGCATTCATGGCCCTCCATGGCAGTGAGTTTGAGAGCGCTGATCTCAAGCTTCTCGGTGAGGCCCGCGTTGTCTCCAGTGCAGCGAAAGGCAGCCCTGCGTAAGTCTGTGGGCTTTATTAATCACAGGCGTCCCCAGCAGTCTGTGTGAGATTCCCGGCTCTCTCTCCTCTGCGCTGCACCACGGTCCCCCAGGAGCGGCGAGATTTCCTGAAGGCTCTGCACGCACACACACACACGCACACACATACTCACCCATACACACACACTCACTCACTCTAATTACCGGGACTGTGGCCTGCTTTCGATCTGCCGGCCCCGGGATGGAATCCTCTCTCCACAGGATATTACATAAGCGCCCGCTGCTGCAGCGTGTTAACCCCCGCCGTCCCAGGCGCTTTGAGCGCAGCCCCCGCAGGTGCAGCGCGCGCGGAACGTTCCGGCTCGGCTCCGCGCTCATCCTCGGCGTCGGCCGCAGACGTTTGCGCGCGCTAGAGCGCCGTCGTCCGCATCCTGCCGCGCTTCCTGCCGCGCTTCCTGCCGGCCGCGTTTCAGTCCCGCCCGCGTTCCGCTTTCTCCTGTCAGCGGCGGTCCCTGTGCGCTCCTCGTGGGGACCGAGTCTTCCTCTTCTCCAAGCCGCTGTCCTTCCTGTTTTTGAGTGCGATACGTGCTCTGGCAGCAGTGAGATAAATCACGTCTCACACACAGAGAAAGTCTTGCACGCAGAGAGAAAGTTTTACACACACAGAGAGAAAGTTCCGCGTACACAGAGAGAAAGTCTCGCTCACAGAGAGAAAGTTTCAACAGGCAGAGAGAAAGTCTCGCTCACAGAGAGAAAGTTTCACAGGCAGAGAGAAAGTCTCGCTCACAGAGAGAAAGTTTCACAGGCAGAGAGAAAGTCTCACTCACAGAGAGAAAGTGTCACAGGCAGAGAGAAAGTCTCGCTCACAGAGAGAAAGTGTCACAGGCAGAGAGAAAGTCTCACTCACAAAGGGAAAGTTTCACAGGCAGAGAGAAAGTCTCGCTCACAGGGAGAAAGTTTCACAGGCAGACGGGAAGTCTCGCTCACAGGGAGAAAATTTCACAGGCAGAGAGAAAGTTTTGTAGGCGGAGAGAAAGTTTTGCACACAGACTCGAATCTTTTACACAACTTCTCCCACCGCAGTAGCCGCGATCCCACAATGCCCTTTGCGAGACGGCCGGCACGCGGAGCAAAGCCGCAGGCTGCGTCAGCCCTGTCTGATACAACCGTTCCAGCGCGGGACTTTCCACAGCCCCGCTAATCCCATTACGTGAATGTGGAACAGAGTACAGGAAGCGAGCTCTCAGCCCGTGGCCTGGCCCTGTTGGCACGGTAACGGCGCAGAGTCCACCGGGCACTGGAATAGAGGCGTGACCCTCGGGAGCACAGACGGGGTACAGAACGGGCCCCTGATGTAGGGCGATGGAGCGCGTCATCGCAACATCAACAACGATCGACAGATACCAGTCTCCAGCTCTCACAGTGCCTGTGCACCCCTTCCAAAGGGATCTTGCTTTTTGCCGCTCTCTGACTGGAGGCAACTCCACACAGCACCCTTACTGGCAGTGCTTGTTTAGGGGGCTTTCCGTCTGATATCGATCACTTTCTGACCTCACCCTTTTAGAATGTGAGGATTTTGGGTGGGGGGAGGGGGCCCTCTCTCATGAATGGTTGGTTATTCTGGTGAATCAAACCACATTCTGACACTCTCTCATACAGGTTAACATGTAGGAAAACATTCTTTCAAATCTAATAGAGTGAGGTCAGAGTGATACCTCTTTGAATAAATTCTGCTTTGCACACACCCGCTCCCACCAGGGCGGGTAATGCAGCCTTACTGCACGTGCCCAGTCAGCAGAAACTGGAGCCGTCCACAGCCCTTCTTATCATGGATAAAGAGAGGTCATGATTATTCATTTATCACATTTTCATGGCCGCCTAGTGGGATGATGAGAATGTCCATTAGCATGTATGCGTGCCAACATACTGTATGAATTATGGCACAGCAAGTTGACTGTGGAAGCACAACTTCTCCTGGCTGGATTAGTATGGGTTTCTTCTTTTACAGGAAGTATTTTTACAACCATGTTAAAGATTATATTGTTCCTTGGCGTAGTTTAAAAATATGATAAGTCTGGTAGTCTCCTCGTAATACAGTACATTTTCACCTGCAGAAGCGAAGATGCATTCCTTTTTTCCTACATCAAACAACTAAAAGCAGAAGTTCTCAGATCTTGAATTAGGCTCAGACAATGGTAAATAACTGGTATTGTCTCCCTTTATCGAGTAAGTTGAAAGTAGTTGAAAGTTGAAAGTAGTTGAAAGAAAGAAAGTAAATGGTTTTCACTTTGTTCTCCTCCTCCTCTGTTTCTCAGGAACGGTTTCAGGTGAAGAACCCTCCGCACACGTACATCCAGAAGCTGAGGGGTTATCTGGACCCAGCCGTCACTCGGAAGGTGAGAGTGCGGGGGAGAGACCTCTTTCCTCAGCTCAGGGTCTCTTCCTTCCTCCCTCCCCCCCCTTTATGCCAGGATATCCCTGCTAGGCCAGAAAGCCCCTGTGATAGGCCTGCAGCTGGATGAGCAGGCCTGTTCTGTTGCAGCTGTTCTACACACTCACCGCAGGGATGCTAAATAGAAGGATGGGAGTGTGAATTTAGGTTTTTCCGCTCGTGTGCGTGTGTGTGTGCGCAAGTGTTTGTGTCTGTCAGTGTGTGTGTGTGTGTGTGTGTGTGTGTGTGTGTGTGTGTGTGTGTGTGTGTGTGTGTGTCTGGGCGTGTGAATGTGTATGCATGTGTGTGACTATACCTGTGTCTGCATGTCTGTGTCTGTCTGTGTCTGTGTGTGCGTGCGTGTGAATGTGCGTCTGTGTGTGTGTTAATAGTATGTGTGTTTGTCTGTCCCTTTCAGTGTGCGTGTCTGTGTGCGTGTCTGTGTGCGTGTCTGTGTGCGTGTGTGTGTGTGTGTGTGTGTGTGTGCGTGTCTGTCTGTGTGTGTGCTCGAGTGAGACAGGTTGCCAGGAGATAGTAAGACCCCCGGCTCACAGAGACAGGAAGGGTGCTGTGAAATGGAGTCGACTCAGACAAACAAGTCAGCAAAGAAACGCTGCCAAGAGCCGCGTGAGGCTGCACAGTGCGGCCTCCCTGTGACGTCATCCCGGCCTGCGCACTGGGGCAGTGCCCTCCCTCCGCCGCGAGACCCGCCGTCTCCACGAGCACGCGGGTCTGAGAGACTGCCGCTCTCCTGTGCGACCGTGTAGAACACTGTTATTATTCAATGTGAAGCCTCTCCCTGCGTCTAGCAATAGGCAGTCGCGACCTGTCCCTTTATGATGTAGGCCTATTATTTAATCTTCTGAATATTTTACGCTCAATAAAGTGATTTTCTCCCAGACGTTCCCCAGAAACCAGAAAGGGTAATGTGCCAGGTATGGCGTGTAATGAGGGAGGCTGTGTGTCCGTGGTTATATTTAAGTCCTCGAGACTCTCCCCCCTCTCTGAATATGGGCCTGGATGATGTTAAACACGCAGGGCTGAGTGAGGATTATCGTCCTCCTCAGAGGAAGAAGAGAGGGAGGCCTCTCCAGTGGTTTCAGGAGTCCTGTGAAGAAAGTCAGATGTGAAAGGGTGGGTGGGTGGGTGGGTGGAGGGATGGGCAGGGCTTCCAGAAAAGGAGGCGTCTTCCCGGAGGAGGAGAAACGGCCAGGTCCCTTTCAAAGGGTGTCGGCGTTTCCCCCGGCGACAGCTCCGCGATTTATAACGGGCTTTTGCGTCTGCGCCCGGGCCCTTTTGTTTACGCGCCGGCGTCAAACGCAGGATCGCCTTACTGAGTGAAACCTTGTGTCGTTCTGGAGGACAGACCAGTCCACCACAGCCTCCATCTTAGAGCGGGGGTGTGTGGCTGTGTGAGGAGAAGGCGCCCGGGTATAGTAGTTTATTTTCGTGACGTTTGGCCGCACCGCCAAGTCGTTCTGTGAGAAACCTTGCGGATTCTCCGTAGGCCCATCTCCCCGGGGAATGCCCACTTCCAACAATAGCCCTCATGTCCCACACGGAGGTCAGTAACTTGTACAGGGAGAGAGAGGGGGAGAACTGGGGGGAGGGAAAGAGCGAGAGAGGGAAAGAGTTATGCTTTTACATTCCTGTTCAACCCCCTTTTCTTCAGACTCAAACAATCGGCACTTTGTGCCTCTGTGAGGCAGCCCCAGGTCAGTGCCTCCGCTTTACATACGCAGTCCGGAACATTCCACCGCCGGCCCCCAGCCAATCAGGAGGGGAGGAGGAAAGGATCATTCCAAAAAGTCCTCAAGAATGTCTCGGCTATTGATTTGTTTCCAGGATGACCCCTTTGAAAGCGTGCTGTCTCTCCCTCTCTTTCTCCCTCTCTCTCCCTCTCTCCCTCTCTTTCTCCCTCTCTCTCTTCCCCCCCTCTCTCCCTTAGTCTTGTTCTCTCTCTTTCCCTCTCTCTCTCCCCCCTCTCCCCCCTCTCTCTCTTACTCTCTCTCACTCTCACTATTTCTATTTCTCTTTCTCTTTCTCTCTTGCTCTCTGTTTCACTTTCTCTCACTCTCCTATTCTCTCTCTCCCTCTCCCTCACTCTCTCACTATTTCTCTCTTTATCTTTTCTCTCTCGCTTACCGTTTCTTTCTCTCCCTGCGCCTCTCCCTGCAGCTGGTAGTAGTTATAGGGGAGCTGTGCTGTAAGCAGGGGGCAGAGTCTGCGCGGCTACAGCTAGCATGTGACTTCCACACAAAGACATAAAAGAGCTCCTCCTCGATACAAAAAAAAAAACACAACACAGCCCCGCTCCGTCTCCATCCACCCGCGTGTCGCACGTACCAAGCCCCGGCTCTCCCCTCGACCGGTACACAGACACAAAGCGGCTACACCACCTCCGCGCCGTGCAAAACGTTCACTTTCAGCCCTGATGCAACGATTTCACTCCCTGTCATCAGTGAAAAAAAAATATCATCTTTTGAAAATTGTACTTTCGGAGAGGTCGATTTTGCTTTGGCCGTGAGCGATCGTGCCTCTCTCGCTTCAGACGAGTAGTTTCTCTTTTCCCCTTTTCATTTGTTCGGCGGATAGAAGCACGTGCTCCTCAGTCGGTCCGGATGATTTTAGTGAAATAACATAATGGCGGGATGGATTCTGTAACCTGCAACTCTCGCAAGCGTAGCCTGTACTGTGTTCTGCACGTGTGCACAGAATTGTGTTCTTATGCGTCATACCTGTAGATTGCAGCCTTGTGTGTGTGAATTCTCCGGTCTAAATAAGATGGAGAATGTACCGTTTCACACCGGTGCCATAAAGTTGATTCACGTGCGCTTTTCCAGTCTACTGGCTCACCATTAGCTCTGATACTCCCTTCCTTCAGCCGCAGTAACCATGGAAACTGCACAGGAGCAAGACTGAGCAGTGTGTTTTTCATATACCATCACAACCCAAATAGACATCATTTAACTGAGGTCACTTTATCAAGCAAACAATATTCACTGCATGCACAAAAATATGGAAGAGTACAGAGACGGAATATGCAACAATGTCATTTGGTTTCGCGGTTATTTTTGTTCGAAGAGTAGCTAAACGTGAGGAATGGTAGCAATATTGCAATTTGTAGGATCACTGCGAAATGTCTAATGCTTTTGACTGCGCAAATGCTTTAAGCCGGAGCTGAAATTCAAATGAACGTGATATGACATAATTTATGCATATCTGTTTTGATTTGCATGCAATGATGTACTGTTGTGGCTCAGTACACACAGAAATAGAGGAGTCACCATGCTGTCTCTTCGTGATTAAGCATCTTGAGTTGCGTGCCCTCATATTTACAGAGCGCTACTGTTTGGAAGTATTCCATTTACTGCTTTCCCTCTGCCCCAGTGAGGTCATCCAGCTTAACCAAGCTGGCAGGGATATCATGGGCTGTTATCGTGATTTAACACGGAAGGGTCAACCGTGGTTTAACAGTCGTTCCATTTCCCCCCAGAAATTCCGCAGAAGAGTGCAGGAATCGACCCAAGTGCTCCGAGAACTGGAAATTTCTTTAAGAACCAATCACATCGGGTAAGTAGTCAACCAGTCTCTCAACACCACAGTTGCCTCACAATCCAGATGAGAGAGAGGTTTCTATAGTGCGGTCAGGCATTGATTTGATCAGTGAAAACCGTTCTCTCCCCTTTGAACGCTTGCCAGTGAAAATACTTTTTTTTCCAGGCTTGGTCCACTGAGGGGATACAGTCATAGTTTTGATTTGGAGTCTGTGTATTTGATCTGAGACGTGCTCATAAATGAAAGAGAATTGCTTATTTTAATGTCCTCCGCTTTCAGTTTATGTATGATATCTCATTCATTGTTGAGGTGCTGCAGTTAGAGTCGACAAGGCCAGCATCACATCAGAGTTTAAGTATGGAAAGTGCTCTGTTTCAGAAAATAGGTTTTGGAAAAGCTGACTTTTATGTCATAAGGTTGTGTGTTATTTAAGGCTTAAGCACAGGCTCTATGTGAGAACTTTGCACTGACTACTAAGCCAAGTAAACAAAGTGCTTTTAAACACAGACCACTGGAATGGGACACTCATACTGCAATGAGATTACATTTTCCCATTGTTGTGCCATGGAGCCAGTCGGTCAGATCACATTAAGATGACATTAGCATTGCAGATAACCCGGTCAACACAAAACGTTCTCACAATGTTGCTGCCATGTAGTGGTAACGTTATAACATTCCAGTCACATTGTCAGAACATTTTGTGATAGCTGGGTTATTCAGTATTCATTGAGGGATAATGGCGATGTCAACAAACAAGAAACACATTCTTGAAGGGGATCTTCAGCAGGATTGTTAAAGATAGCCGTGCTTTAACTGTCACGCCCCTGTTTTGCGGAACTCTCCGTTTCCGTGATCGAAGAGCCAAGCCTTTTACTTCCATAAGCATCTGCTTTTAATCAGCTAAAGGCAGCGTCCAGGTCTGATGTCATCAGAGCAGTTAAAGAGCCCAGATGCATGGTGGGAACAGGGAGCAGAATGTGTGGGGGTGGGGGGGTGAGGGGGCGGAGGGCAGTGCTGATAAATGGGGCAAGGTCACTGGCCCATCTCTGTGAGAAACAGGAAGGCCACAGTGAGGGAGGCCTGATCCAATTCTATTACACCACTGCCAGGTGCAGTTACACAAGACACTCGCAGTGTGTCAAAAACAGGCGATCTCTCACACACCAAAGACATCATCCAAGAAAATGTAAAAAAAACGAAACAAAACCAAAGCTTTCGGGTTACCAAGATGTCAATCTCAGATCAGAGGTATTGCGGTTTGTGCGTTATTTTGAAATGTTTACGAAACAGGCTTTAAGAAAATATTCTTCAAAAGCCGTTGGACCTGAAGGAAAAAGCACAACAGTGAGGGGAGTGTCTGGGTCAGTGTTCTCACACACACACACACACACACACACACACACACACACACACACACACACACAAAGCAGCGATGCAAACCAAACAGACTCCTTTCATCTTGCGCTGATGATTTTTCATGAAAAGCATTATCGCGTCTGTGTGTAAGACTCCCAGAGTTGGTAGAGAAAGGTACGAGGCAGGAACTGTAAACAATAATTTTACAATTTTATTCTGGAGCAGGGGAGTGTTCGTTGGGAGTGTCCGTTCACACAAGAAGATCTAGGCTGTTCAAAGTCTCATTATGGGCAGTCCCTCTGAGTATTTATATCATTCATATCACAACACTCCTGTTTACTTTCATCGTTAGCTAATCATTATTTGTTTCTCTAGTCTCACAAATAAGTTTAATGAGGTTAGATTTATTGCTTCTGATTGAGCTTGGACCTCACCAGTCCAGCTCTCCTCATATTTAAACCAGTGTTAGTCATTAAGTGTGAACTGCGGATAATATCGATTACTTAGATGTTAATAAAAATACACACATAATATACAGTGTGGACCAAAAGTCTGAGGACACTTTCAAGTCAACATTCACGTTTTATTCATTACGAAGGTATAATGCAATTATGATACTCCAATTACACTTCTGTTCTCAATTACAATTTAAGAATCTATTATTGAGAACCAAGAGAGCTTAGGGTGGAATTCCCACAGTCACTGGAGCTGAACCCAGTCGATTATTTGTGGGAACAGTTGAAGAGGGAAAAGGCCAAATATCAGCTAACATCCACAGATCATCTATGGGGAGTGTTAAGAAAGTGCAGGATGAGATGGTGGATGGGGTGTTGCACAAGCTGGTGGAATCGATGCCAAGCAGAGTGAAGGTGGTAATCAATGTGAGAGGCTGACGCTAACAAGTACAGTCCATTTCTGACTTTCTGTAAATGCCTATACAATTTTTTACTTGTATTATTAGAAATAGTCTATTCTTGAATAAGAATTGTAAAGTGAGTATAATAAGCAAGGTTTTAGTGATGTAGTTGGTGGATCGAGTTGCTGAAAGTCTTTTGGAAGTTCACAAGGGGTTGTTCTCAGTCGGAGTATGGTTGGGTGTCATACCAGAACCGTGGTACTGGAGGCCTTGTCCAGAAGAAACAAAGGGCTGCTAGGTCGAAAACCTCTGGCTCTCAAAACGTATGACAGTTCCTCAGTCCAGTTGACTGGGATGTTGAATGTGGTTCTTCACCCATTGTAGTGATGCTTACAGTAGTAACACGTTGTCTTTGTTTTGAAGCTGAAAGGGACCATTGCTACCACCTCACATCCTCAATGTTTTATTGCATGTAATCCCATGCAGTCCATTTAGAACATAATCACAACCAGACAAATGGAGTGGGTCCACAAAGAGACACGGAGCCTTTCCGAAACGGCTAATTAAACACGCTGCTCGACAAATTATTCTACCCTTCATAAATATGGAAAATGAGATCCGAAGCAGCAGCTGAACACGCAAACCGTTTCTCAATAGAGCGAGGTGACGTTTCTACCTCACCATTTGCAATTCAATCCGAAGCCATTAAATCTTCCCTCCGGCAGGCCAGTATTGCGAAACGTATAGGTGTGCGGATGTGAAAACGTGAGTCTGATCATCTTGAAAGTGCGTTGGCAGGGAAAGCAGCTCTTGTGTCTCTGCGCTGGTGAATTCTGGGATGGCACTGGAGGCTTTGAAGAGTCTGTTTCCCTTCATTAGTATTCCCAGGAACAGTAGGAAAAAGCCACAGAAACATGGAGCAGAAAATAATCGAGATTTGCAAAGAATACTTGTTTTTCAGGGTTGGGGAGAGGGTCCTCTCTTGTCTTCTGAGAATGTTCCAGAATTACCAGGGAGCGAATGATACCTGCTTGCCAGAAACAAGCATCCATTTTCCCTGTGGCAAATGTTGCAAAGGGTGGTCTGGAACACTGAGATTCTCAAACACTCCTGACACACTTACACTGCTGCTGCATTGCCAGGCAATAGAAATGGTTTGCACAAGCTAGTTCATTTGCCACTGTTGCTAATATATTGTTGGATCTACAGATAGCTGTTACGGTTGCCACCAACTGAAATGTACCGACCAAAATGCAACCAGAATGCTTCGTGGTTAAACATCATCTTGTTGAAACCGATTAAAACCTAATTTGGTCAACAATGAGAATCTCCTTATTTTGCTCATTGCATTGCTGCCAGTGTTAGAAATCTGGAAAAGATTATGTTACACCAGAACATATTTTCCATACATAATTTCATTATCTCTATTAAAACTAGATTACTAGCTTGCTTTTTTGTGAAAAAATTGTGGCATCACAGAATCTCGCAGAAAATATATTTCCCCTCAATCCCTATTTTTTCCATATTTCTACACCAAATGTATGACTGTACATTACCTATATTTTGCTTTGGGATGAGCATAGGTAAGGTTTCTCATCTAATACAAACTTTATTTCAATCTAGTCTTTTCTGGTTTGTGGCAGCAAAAAAGTTTTCCACCTCTGACTATCTTGAAGGCGAATAATGTACAGTTGTGTCTAATGACGGGCCATTTCCTGCATGTACACTTTGATGTTCTTATGTGGATGTGTTTTGAATATTGTTTTACTCTTTTTATATTCCTTTTTAGGTGGGTCAGGGAATTCTTAAATGAAGAGAACAAAGGTCTTGACGTCCTGGTTGAATATCTCTCTTTTGCGCAGTATGCAGTCACGTAAGTCTCCCTTATTATTGTTGGCACATTTGTAGGCCTGCTTTATCTATTTATATGTTAAATGCATCTGCACCCATTCATCAACAACTGCCAGTCGTGGTAACACGGAGTAATTTTTGGTGTTGAGAAGTGCTCCCAAGGCATTTTATTTTGTTGTACATGGTTTATTTAGGTAAGTCACAAGGTTTCCATTCTGACCCAAGACCATTTTTTCCATGACAGTTTATTTCCTCTGTTCATTTATAATTAGTGTTTCCCCTTTTTAGTTTACCCTTATAGTAACAGTACAGTAAAGGACTGTATTCAGCACATTCTGTTTCCCAAAACAGTATTTCTGATAAACAATTAAAAGCCTGGCTATGGGCCACAGTCATGAATGGTTTTTCCCTGGTTCTGTGTACAGACCCGAAATGGTGTTCTTCTCAAGGATACTTCTGAAATCCTGCCTCTGTAGACCGGGAAACATAAGCACACACCTTTAGTCCTTTTAACAAAGCTCACCAAACCGAGAGACCAGTTTGGTACTTGCACTGAGTACTCCACTTATTGTGGAGTATAAGTGCTGGTCTTTGTAAGAAATTGTACGAAATTTTGTCAGCTTCACTGAACACAAAATTATCCACGTTGTGCTTCCGTGGGCTGTTGCATTTGTGGTCTTCCGAATTTGCTCTGTTTACTGTGTCATTTAATTTGTTTCCTGATTTGTCTCTCCCCCCTCCAGGTTTGACTTTGACAGCTTAGAAAACAACATGGATAATGCAGTAGACAAGTCCAAACCCTGGAACCGCTCCATTGAGGATCTCCATGGAGGAAGCACCCTCCCCTCCCCTGTTGGTGGGAATGGTCTCTCCCGCTCCGGACGGCACCCCTCGCTACGGTATGGACTGTCCCTCCAATACACAAATACGTACATACTTGAAAGTGTCCACATATCCATTGGCCCTTTACCATACATGTCAATAGGAAGCCCTCCATTTTGTAATCTGTATGACGTGTTGAAGGTAATAGTACTTGTAATTGACATATATGGGGGAAAGAAATCAAATCAGGTGTTCCACATTATGCTGATAGCTAAACTGTATCAGTGTAATTCGGTATGTACTGGCGGTGAGTGTGCATGAACAGCACATGATTGCTGAAAAGCCCATTTCTGAAGTCATGAGGCCTTTAAGTCTTTAAATGGCTTAGGACAGGGCTGGGTGTTGCAGCGGTGGTATGGTAGACTGGTTATCCAAACATTCCTCTGGGTTTACTGACTCATGCAATGACACACGGTGGCGTTTTGTAACACCAGTGGGACTCATTTCCACTGTTTTTTATACTCTGGAAAATCTTATTTAAAAATCGATGTCCATACCTGACAGAGTTTTGGTTTATTGAGAAGAGTTGCTGTTCATTTTTTCAACAAGAGAGCAGACTTAATATCTTTTCATGTTCTCAACTTTCATATTGTATTTTATTTGTAATGCAACTGCATTTACTGAAAGAAGATGCTTCCATTTAGTCACAAATTCCAGAATCATTGTGTCAAAACCTGCCTTTTTGAGGACTGATAGTTTTGAGATGCATGTTGATTTTTGAATGGTGACAGACAGCTGGCTACTTAATCATGAAGGAATGCTGGACAAAGAGCTCTGTTAATGCAGTTTGAATAGCACATTATTTTGTTTTGTAGTTATACAAAGAATGATGTATAGTTTTCACATGTCCGTATTTATTAGTACTATATAATTTACGCGGCTAGCGTTTCAGGTTACCGGTAGGTTCTGTTCTCAAGGGCGCTAACTGCTTCCTCCCAGCAGACTTGCAATCCTACACCTGACTGCAGTTTAATAAATGTTTATGGGTACTGCCGCAGTCTGTGGCCTGTGAATGAGCAGTGTTTGCTCACAGTTTGTGTGGATAACTGTGTTTCTGTCCCTACATTCTTTTTCTATAGTTTCTTCTTCTGTGCTCCCATCTCCAAAAGAAGGCAGGTTACTCTTTCTCTGTGGCTTGAAATCCAAATTAAATAGCCAGTACCCTTTTCCCTGTAAAGTCTGCCTCGCCACAGACACTACTGTAGATGGCAGTGCCTCTGATAAACATTGTGTGGTGATGGATAATGTAGCCCCGTTTAGCCACAGTCACATACACTGTAGAGACAGACTGTTCTGTCACTACACAATTGTATCCCTTTTTGCACTCTTGCTGATTTCTGTCTTGTGAATTGTATATTTCACATGCAGTATACCTGTAAATTTGGCCCACAGTGGCAGCAAAGCTTATTATTTGAAGACCAGCAGACCCTATTTGTTATTTTTTTAGATTTTAAGTATTTATAATTAATATCCTCTAAATAAGGTGTTTAATGTGCATTTAATTTTATTAAAAATGATTAAACATAATGTGCTATTTAACAAGTCACATCAAATCTGATGATAAGACTGCTCTTTGTATTCACTTAATTGTTACATTTATCCCAAATGTTTCCAAGACCATAATCATAAAACAGAGAGGAAAAAATTAAATAAAAAGTGCAGGTCGTAACCATAAGGATATAACTGCTGAAATCA